>NC_060907.1:18028491-18328491 GCF_014805685.1 Silurus meridionalis
TGTCCCAACTTTTTTGGAATCAGGTTTGTATTTGTAAAGATGATGGTGTGTAAATTGTGTCGAGGGTTTTTTCTAAATAGTGTTTTCTTAGGGCAAAAAAAAAAAAATGGCCGAGAGCTCAAAGGCACACGCGCTGCAGTTTAATTACTTTTCCCCGAAATCGATATCTAATTGCTCATTGTGATAAATGCGAAATAGTTTCTTCACCGTTGGCTACCCCTGTGTCGCGGCGTTTCGCACGTAACGCCGCACACACATCTGCTGGCAGAAATCATTTTCGGCTTCATTATTGACGTCCCACGACGTTCCCGCTAATTACGGTTTTCGCGCGGAACGCGATAAGCGATGTTAATGTAACGCGCAGCCCGACGAAATCTTTTCCAACCCGTGGAAACGATTCGGCTCGTTTACGGTTTCCCGTCTGAACTGCGCTATGATGCGCGGTATTAACACGTCTCCTGGTATGTGTCGGTCTTCCACACTTGTTCCTGATTTAGCTTTGTGCTTTTGTTTTGCTCTGCAGCTTCACTCAGACGTCTGCCAGCGAACATGCTAATCCTCTACACGTTGTTTGCCCTGCTTTCGTGATCTCGAGAAACATTTCTGACATGCATAACTTGCGTATCGCCCATATACACACACACACACACACACACACACATGCATGCTGTTCCCTCGTCTCGGTGAAGGCTTGTCGTTTTACTAGACGCTACAATAGTTGTGTAGTGTAGCCGTCATGTAAATAACTACCTGTCTGAATATCTGAAAATTCTGGTGGAGTTCTGTGTCTCTTTTTCTGGTTTTAAGGCATCCATTGTGCTACACACATACACACATACACACACACACACACACAAGGTGTCATAAGGATTACCTTAAAATGACAGTTGTGTTGCTCTAAAATGTAAACAGACGGTGTAAAGTAATAAAACAGCCTGCTGTTCCTGAACATTCGCTGCAATCTCATGTTATAGCGCACAAAGATTAGCATCGACACGGCTCAATAACACTGTGGATTTCAGGTGAAATGGGTGGATGGAGGGATGGTTTGGGATTACAAAGATATCTAATGTAATTTGTTTTTTAATTCTGTATCACTACTGATATTACAAATTAATAGCAGTGCAGCTATCTATGTTTAAAAATCCCCCATCTATCTTCCCATGGATGGACGGATGGATGGACGGATGGATGGACAGATGGATGGACAGATGGATGCAGTGTGATAAAAACATGCATACATTATCCTAATTGATTTCAGTGATTACTGAGCAGGATGGGTAAAAAAAAGTGATAGATGGATGAATAAATGAAGGCTGAATAAATGGATATAGGGATGAATGGATTGAGTGTTAAATGGACATGTTTACATGATGCTAACTGATTTTAGTGAGCATTAATTGAGAAAAAGTAATGGGTGGATGGAAAGATAAAGAAAAGGATAAAGTTCTATATGTTAAGATCTACCGTCCATTTTCTCTTCCCAGTGATGGATGGGTGGATAGATGGATAGTTTTATGAATGGATGGATGGATGGATGAATGGATATATAGACGCAGTGAGATACGGGCATGTATACAATACCCAAATTGATTCCAGTGATAATTGAGATGGTACGGCAGGCAGCGATACGGACGGATAAATAGATAGAAGGATGGACTGATAAAAGGATGGATGGATGGAAGTATGACGTATGAAGAAATTATTAGGATGCACTGTGGCACAAAAGGGAAAATGTATAGATGGTGTATCTCCGAATAATGTTTAACAGAAGACAAAAAAGAAGGAATAAGTGGATGGAGAGAGAGAAAGAGGGAGAGAGAGACAATAATGAAAAGAGGGGTGAAGTATTTAGTAGTCTTTTTAAGATGAGCTTGGTTTGTGTGATGAAGTGTGATTTTTATTTAGTGCCTGTGTGCGTGTGTGTGTGTGTGTGTGTGTGTGTTTTGTCCTTGAGCTTTAGTAAAACACTCTGTACACTAAAGCAATTGTTAATGTTGTAATTAAAGACTGTGATTAATCGCTCCATTCTGACCAATCAGAGCAAGAGAAGGAGAACTGAGCTTAGATGTTAGCATCAGTGCCCATATATATATATATATATCTGGGATACTTTAGTTCCACTAATTTTAAGTGTGGCACCGAGTCGTTAGATTTCCTTTTCCTCGTCTTTCGACTCTGATTGTCGTAATTCAGCCCCATTTAGCTCGCCGTATGAAGTCATCGCAGGAGTAAGTACTGCTTATTGAAGATTTTCCTCGAATGGATTGTTTTATGTGGCTTTTTTTTTTGTTTGACGCTCTTGTTCATGTGCCTCCGCCTGCCTCCCTCTGCCTCCGCCAGGAAAGTTTTCAAATAGTTTTAACTGCAAAATTCAAATTGACAAATGTTGAATAAATAAATACTCAACTGCAATTAATAATGACAAATTGATGAAGAAGTGATTAAATGGATGGATAAATGGATGGATGGATGGATGGATGGATGGGTGGGTGGATGGATGGATGGATGGATAGGTGAACTAAAAGATACATTCTACAAGGATTATTGAATTATATGAATAATAAATGAATAAATGGATGGATGAACAAATTTAAAAGCAAATGTATGTTTGCAGGGATTCATTAAGATAAGATGATGGATGAAAGAAAAAGAAAGACAGGAAAGAGAGAGAGAAAGAAAGAAAGAAAGAAAGAAAGAAAGAAAGAAAGAAAGAAAGAAAGAAAGAAAGAAAGAAAGAAAGAAAGAAAGATCTCAAAAGCAAATATAGACCTACAGGGATTAATAAAAGGTAAGAGGATGAATGGAGTGATGAACGGATGGATGGATGGATGGATGGATGGATGGATGGATGGACCAAAAGATAAATGCTGCAAGGATTAAAGGATTCATCATCATTAAATGATGATTGAATGAATTATTGAATGGATGAATGAATGAATGAATGAATGAATGAATGAATGGGTAAATTGTTAATTATACAAATGAGTGGATAAAGATTAAATCAGTGGCACACAAAATAACTAACTAATGAAATAATAAATGCCCAGATGGATAAAAACAATCATTTAACTCTATGAATGAATGAATGCTTGCAGAAAATAATGACAATTGAGGGTTTAATTAAGAAACGAATTGATAGATGAATAGATGGATAAACGAATAAACGCCTAAATTAGCACACTGCCATTCGATAACTGAATAAATCAACAGCAATACTTTGTTATAACAGACCCCGATTGTACAGATTATTATAATATTTTTCTTCTCTTTGTTTTACATCATTCAGTGAACGGCTTTTATTTTGTGTTTGGACACCGATAAGACTTTTCTTTCCCTCACAGCAGTAAACACATACTCTCGCTTATTGTTCCGTATTCAGTTCTTCAGATGCAATGTGTTTATCAGTTGTGGACCCTCGCGCCTCGCTCTTCATCTTTCCTCATCCATCTTTCTTTCATTTATTTTGTCATCCTGAAATTCAGTGGTCTCGAACATTCAACCATCAATCCACATCCCTCGTTCCTGGCAAGAAACAATTTCATCAGTCCACACACCACATTTTTGACAAAGAAAATATATATAAATTTGAAGAACTGGTTCCTGCGGTCAGAGAAATATAAAGTTTTAAGGCCTAAAAATGGTCTAATCTAGAATTATTGATAGTTGAATTTAGAATCGTAAATCATTTTAGAATCTGAATCAGCAGCTAAGAAGAAGCTAAACATGCATAACCCGCTAGCTACTTAGCTTACCATAAAACAACCCAAGCTACTGTAGCATTAAAAAATAAAGTAGTGTAATTACCAACTAGTAATATTTAAATCCTACTCTTTCTACACAAGTTATATACAAGATCAACCACTGAACATATCGAAATCATTCAGCAACTTGTGCATGATGATTGTCGGAGAACAATCCACACGATCTCACTTCCGCACCCACCCTACTCACCAGATTGGCTTCTAAGGATTTGCCCTTTTCCAGAAGATGAAGATCCAGACGTCTATTACGGAGACCCAGCAGCAAAATGGCAAATTGTGTAATTGGAATTGCATTGCATGGGTCAGACAACTAGAATATGTGCAATTTTTAAACAAAGATCCCAATAACTCTTTTCTTCTGGAACTTTTTTCCAGAAGTTTGGCCAAGATCTGAAAAACATAGAGATGGAAAATATGTTGGTGTCAATGGGAATCAACTGGACTAGCGCAGTAACCTCAGCGACTATTGCTTACTGTATAAATGTTTTTACAAGACTCGCTCTGTTTACAAGAAAATGCTTTATTCATCTACATTTACAAACTATCACCTTTAAAACGGTCCCCTTTATGGATCTTTAACAAAGTCCACAGGAGCCAAATCTGGCGAGTAGGGTGGGTGCAGAAGTGAGATTGTGTGGATTGTTCTCCGCCGATCATCATGCACAAGTTGCCTAATGGTTTCGACATTTTCAGGGGTCTTTCAGATCTCTCGTCATCTTCCATTAATGTTCTTGCGCTCTTGAAGCATGCGTGCCACTCGAAAGACCCCGAACGACTCGCCGCAGCATCAACCTGTGTGTCTTGTCAAAAGAATTTCATGTTTGCTCTTTGTTCTAACTTGTTGTCCATGATGAAATCACAGACATGATGATGAACATAGTCAGAACAGCACCAGGTATCATTGTTAGTCTTAAAACTTTTGGATACAATTTCGTAATTATTTTCAAATAACTTCTGTTTGTAGTGAAAAGTCCTTTGCAGACTTTTACGATTCCTTGTTTCTCAGCTGGATTGCTGAAGAGAAGGAGCTCTTTTTAAGTCTCTCTGTTTTGGTATTTTGCTGTTTGGTTCGTTAGTGCTTTTCTGATGAGAGCACTAAAAAGAATCAGTGTCCAGGCTGGTGAAAAATCTTTGCCAATTGTCCAGGCCCTGGTCCTACATCAACGGATGTAGATGAATGTGATGCAGGGAAGAGAACTCCTGATGGACTTCTTTGTTGTCCTTGCCACTCTGGATAGCACTTTCTGGCTCCCTTCTGTGACGGTCTTTTCTGCGCTTTTCAAATCTGCACTTGACTTTAAATCTGCACTTAACCATTAACTCGAAGCAGGGAGTTTTTACTCCAGGCCTGTAGACCAGTGCATTAAGTGGGGAATGGTGGCACAGTGGAAAGCATGACTACTTTACAGCTTAAGGGTTCTGGGTTTGATCTTAAACGTCCAAATAAATGTCCAGAACGTTGCATGTTTCAGTTGTTCACATGGGTTTTGAGGACTTTCTTGTCTTGCATCCAGTGTTGCTGGACCAGTTGAGGTGATAGCCCAGGAATCCATCTAGTTTAGGGAAAATTAAGACAAAACATTTGTTCTGACAATCATCTCGTATTTACACTTCAAGTCAAGGCATTCAAGTCAAACCAGGACTGTTACAAGTCTTAAAATAAATGCTAGTGTTAAGTTACTATGCGCAGCAGTAAGTGGCTAGCGTGTCCTATTACTGATAGGTGGCACACATGTCAAGGGCTGGTCCAGAAAACGTTAATTAAGATGGCAGACAACATTGTGAATTATGGTGTAAAACCCGAGGATTCTGTTTTGAATCTAGAATTCTGCCTTGACTTAGCCCTTAGCCCTGTGTTTTCTGTTTCTGTGATTGTTGTTTAATGTAGCATCAGGGTTCTGGAGGAACGTTGTTTTATTTCACTGTGTACTGCGTTAGCTATATATGGTTGAAATGACAATAAAAGCTTCTTGACATGACTTGGATTTTTACGAAAGACTTCAAGCGCAGTACGGTGATGAGACGCTCACCTGTGGGAAGACATTTGAGTTGTGTAAACGTTTCAAAGATGGGCGTACATATGGGTCGTTGTTTCCCCAATGATGAAATGAAGCTGTCCTAGGAGGGTTTTGGCGTACCGACAAATCTTAATGTATATATTAATGTAGCAGTTCCCCTGGTGGTCTAGTGGTTAGGATGCAGCGCTCTCATCGCTGAGGCCCGGATTCGATCCCCGGTCAGGGAATCTAGTTTTAGTTTTAGTGTATAAATGTAGCAGGGGAGTATTTTGAAAAATAATGTGAATTGAAATGTGATATCACGGACCCACTATCAGCAAAGTACTGTAGGAACACACCCTGAATGGAACTCCAGGGGTTCTAAGGATTATCTGTCCACATATCAGGACATTTTTTTAATGTTCAAGAAGTTGAAGAACCTTGAGGAATTCAATGCTGACACAAAGAGAACTAATAAAACTGCACAGACAGTAACCTGAGCTCAGGATCAAAATGGGAACCCTGCAGATGTTTGAATGCAAAGCTGGTAAAATGTGGTATAAAATATTACTGTTTACATTTGGAAACACATAATGGAAATAATTTGAATATGTTGAAGCATTTCTTTTCCTGCTACAGATAAAACAAGCCACGGCACTAAAGAAACCTTTGTCAATGCTGCTAAAATCAGAAGTACAATAGGTTCTAAGGCCAGGTGTTTTCTTTGATAGCTTCCTTCACAAGTTAAGGCCAAGCCAGATTAAGAAGGCATTGTGATACAAAAACCTTGAGGTGTAATGAAGAAGTCCTTACCATTGGGTTCCTAATTAAATTTGGCTAAACCTGGGAAGCAAATGAAGAAAACCCATCAATGAAATAATGGGTGAACAAGTCATGCTGCTTTATTCTGGATCAGCTATAAGGACCTGATGGTGTGCACAGTAATACCAGCCTGGAGCTGAAGTAGTCAAGTCTCGAGAAGACGAGGGACTGAACAAGCAACCAAGTGGCCCCCTTGGAGAGCAAACGGTTTAATCAGGCCTTTAAGAAGCTTCGCAGCATAAAAGTACACACTTCAGACAGCCTTCTATCAGGGTAGGATATCTCAAAGCCAGAAGGAGAAGAAAGAGACGCTTATTTAATTATTTGAACTTCAAGTACGAGTGGGTAGCATTTGACGAGCAGGTTGACACCATTAGCCAGCTCTCATCCTTCGTCTTTATCTCTTTTTTTTTTTCCACTTTTGACATTTACTTAACTTTTCTTAAACCCGAAATGCACATTTTCTAGATTAAAATCTCATCAGAAGCCTGATTAAAACCTGATCTTTCATGGTGTGTCTCTCAGGGGATGGTGGAGGTAAAGAGATCTCTGCTTAAACATGGAGGCTGCATCCAAGGAATGTCAAATTGCCAAATAATGTTGGTGTGTGTTAGATCTAGTACACTTCACATAAAAGAATTTGAACAGAGTGCACTACAAACTGCTAGTTATTTTCCAAAATAAGCAACTACATTAAATCAAGCAGTATCCCAAGGCTTTTTTGTTTGCTTGTGCAAAATATTTGTGTTTATTGTTACAGAAAATCAACACAACATACCTTATATCTGTTTATAAATACATGAAGGCATAAGTGTCAGACTTTGTAACTATTTATAGTTACAGGAAAGTCAAAACATACTTTTTATTTGTTTAGAATTACAAAAAAATCTATACATTTGTACTTTATTTTGTTTATAGTTACAGGAAAACCATAGTGAAACCTGAGATGTTGTATGGTTTAGAGACAGTGGCATTGAGTAAAAGACAGGAGGTGGAGCTGGAGGTAGCAGAGCTGAAAATGTAAAGTTTTTCGTTGGGAGTGACAACGATGGACAGGATTAGAAACTAGTTTATTAGAGGGACAGCACATGTAGGGCATTTTGGAGACAAGGTGAGGGAGGCGAGATTGAGATGGTTTGGACATGTGCAGAGGAGGGACATGGGGTATATCAGCAGGAGAATGCTGAGGATGGAGCCACCAGGAAGGAGGAAAAGAGGAAGACCAAGGAGGAGGTTTATGGATGTGGTGAGGGAAGACATGCAGGTGGTTGGTTTGAAAGAGGCAGATGTAGAGGACAAGTGGGGGATGGAGACGGATGATCCGCTGTGGTGACCCCTAACGGGAGAAGTTTTTGTTACAGGAAAACTATGGCGTCATACTACTTATTAGTTTATGGTATCATTTTTTTATTCTGTTTATAGTTACAGGAAAGTCAAAATATACTTTTTAACTGTTTATATTTTCAGGAAAGTCACAACATTGTAGATAAACATTATTTATCTATTTATAATAAGCCAAAGTTTAAAACTTTTGATCTGTTTATCGTTACATGAAAGTCAAAACATATGTTTTATCTGTTTATAGTTACATAAAGGCCAAGGTGTGACTTTTGATCTATTTATTATTACATGAAAGTCACAACATACTTTTATCTATTTAGAATTATAAAAAAAATGTATGAATTGTCCTTTATTTTTTTATTTATAGTTAAACTTTTTAATGACTTTGACAGGGAAGTCAAAACATCAGATTTTTATTACTGTTTATAGTTAAAAGTGTGCAATATACTTTTAATCTATTATAGTATACAAGAAAGTCAAAACATACTATTTATCTGTTTGACGTTACAGAAAATCAGTTATTTTTTTTGTTTGTAATTAAACTAAAGCCCAGGTGTCAGACTTTTTAATTGTTTGTAGTTACATGAAAGTCACAACATACTTTTTATCTGTTTACAATTACAGAAAAAAATAAATGAATCTGACTTTATTTTGTTTATAGTTTCAGTACAACATACCTCATATTTTATTGATTTATGGTTACAAGAAAGTCAACAAATGTGTTTTCTGCTTATAGTTACAGGAAAGTTGCAACAAACTTTTAAATTGTTTATAGTTACAGGAAAGTCGCAATATACTTTTTAATTGTTTATAGTTACATAAAAGTGAACACCGTACTTTATTGTCTGTTGATACAAAAAAGTCAAAACACTATTTTTTTGTTTGTACAGAAAATAAATACATTGTATTTTATTTTGTTTATAGTTAAACAAATACAAACAAAGTGTCAGAAATTTGTATTTGTTTATAGTTACAGGAAAGTGAAAAGATCATACTTTTTGTCTGTTTATGGTTACAGGAACGTCCCGGCAGACTTTGTATCTGTTTATAGTAACATAAAAGTCAACACACCATATTTTTTTCAGTTTATAGTTACATAAAGGCCAAGGTGTCAGACTTTTTTTTCATCTGTTTATAGTTACATGAAAGTCACAATATACATTTTATTTGTTTATAGTTAAAGGAAATCAAGGAACTGTAGTTTTTGTTGATCGTTACAGGAAAGTCAACACATCATACTTTTTCATTTGGGTATATTTACGGATAAAATCAAGGATTCACACTTTATTTCTGTCTAGAATTATGAAAGTCAAAGCAATAAATCTGTTTAAACTTTGCAATAAAAGTTCTTCTTATTACCAACATTATCATGAGTTGTCTGAGAAACCACAAAGTAAACTTCTCTAAGAAAATATCACAATGCCTGAGATTTATATATATATAAAAATAAATCGCAACTATGTGCTGAGAAAATCCTTGAGAATTCATCACCAGTGAAAATCATTCTGGTGGGTGTGTATTGTATTTAGCTTTGTGCTAAAAACATAGAAGGGATTTTTTCTTTTCTTCACTGATGTTAGCCAAAGGACAAAAGCAGAAGTGTTTTGGTGAAATTCAGTTTGGGGATATAAATGTATTTTTTTTATTTATATGTGTGTGTGTGAGCGTGTTGAGCCTTTAAGATGAACAAACAGCTCTCAACGATCAACTCCAATTGCAGTCATCATCCGTCGCTATGCTCACGCGCTTATTTGGATTTGTGCACGTAAACGCTCTTCACTTTTCCAAAGCGATTATAGTGGCTCTAACAGCGCTGCCACGCACAAAAGTTTGTAACATGAAAATAAGTACAAACTCCCAAATGTACTACTGTTATTGTATTGTATATTATGTGCCATCAATGTTTATTTTATCATTGATATACAGATTTATATACATATATATATATATATATATATATATATATATATATATATATATATATATATATATATATATATATATATATATATATATATATATATATATACATATACACTTCACCCCCACCAGCCACAGAAGCTAAATTTAGTCTCTTTTTTTATGTTTAGACAAATTGGCAGAATTCGCCTCATGCTGGTGAACCCCAGCGGCGTCGGCATTAACGCTCAGCAGATCTCGCGCCTGGAGTGTCATTAGTCTCTGAAACAGGATGCTAAATCATCCTACTCTGTCTCCTATCGATTCATCATTAGCAAATGTGACTATTTAAAGTTACCCTCCCCCCTTTCCGAATCGCAGAGAATCGCCGCCTTGTCCTTAATAACATTAAGTCTGCAAACTGTCCTTAAAAAAAATAAATAAATAAATGAAGTACAATTTACATAGTCATTTATTTAATTCTATAAAACTACAATAAATTATAAAACAACAATAACCAATGTGTCTGTGGAAAAGAGGGCGTGATCACGATTGTTTGCTTTCTAAATATCGCTTGCAGAACTCTGACGTATTTCATGCTTCGGCTCATCGTTTTGTTGCACGGGAAAGTTTGTTCCGAAAAAACACAGTCCAGACGCATATTCATGGTGTTGAAGTATGATTTTAGATTGATTGGTGTTATCCTTGCAATACGTAAAAGAAATAGTTATAAAGAATAAACACATTGTTAGGAATTAAATGAATATCATAAAATTAGCTTTTTTGATTAAATATCTTTTTTAATTATATACAGTATCAGATTGTCCAAAAAATTTTGGGTCAGGAGAGTGGTACAAAAGAATTGATGAAACGTTAAACAGAACTCTGAGGCTGCCATGAAGAAATGGCAAGAAAATAGGACACCACTGTGACATTCCCAAGAACAGGACGTCTCTTGTAAATTGATGGCAAGAAGAAAACTGCCAGGAGACCTATGGACCTGCAGGAAAATATGGCGACCACTCAATCCCTGCATGTGACAACAATCGCTCGTGTTTTTCATTCTTTACGTCTGGGCTATTGGGGGAGGTGGGGGGCCACTTAAACTATTCCGAACCATGTGGCAAAATGTGTTCAAAATTTTTGAGAATAATTTTAAATCAAGAGAGCTGTCAATTTACTCAAAGAACATTATATCTAAAGTGAAGCATGGTGGTGGATGCTTACGCTTATAATGGGTCTCATTTAAAAATAGAAGCCACTATGCCTGATTCCAAAGGTACCTGCAAGCTGAAGATGAGGGGGAATATCAGACTCAAATCAATAAAGGGAATGTTTCAGATAAAGAACATTTCACATTTGGAAATCAGCCTAGTCAGAGCCTAGTTTTAGATACTATTAAAAACGTATGAAAGGATATAATATGCTGATTTACACGAAGATTTTAATAAATGTTATGCAAACAGAATATTTTAAGATGTATTCATCCATGAGTTCCTTTGTTTGTTTTTGTTTTTCAATTAAATATTGTGTCTTGATTACATTTTACATCATACGAAAAAAAAAAAAAATGTAATATTCAATATCCACTCTAAATATTTATTAAACCACAAGTTTTTTTTGTGTGTATCTTTCTTTTAAACATTTGGCCTTGGCACTGTCCATGAAGTGGCTGGAAAGAAAAAAAAAAAAAAAATAGTCAACAATTAAAAGCATCCTTGGGGCCCTGAGATTTTAATATGCTTTACTCTGTCCTTGGAATAAATAAGAAAACGATACCATACTTTCAGCTTAAGAAAAAAAAAACACATTAGATAGTAAAAAAAAAAAAAAAGACAGGCTTTCATAAATAAATAAATGAACAAACAAATTAGGTTCTGGCTTCATCCCAGGAGCAACCAAAAATTAATTAATTAATTAATAAAAGGAAAGGGAAAAAAATATGAAAGGAAAAATAACGGTCTTAACATTTAACCTTAACTTTTATACAGATATTTTAAGCCCCATCCTTGGAGTAACAAATTAATATAAAGTAAAAATAAAAATAAATAAATAAAACTTAAGACTAATTTAAAATATTTGGGATCATTCCAAGAACAAAATTTAAGAAAAAAAAAAAATAATTAATTAACTAAGAAGCAACAAAAAAAGGGGGAAAATAATAATAATAATAATAATAAGAAGAAGAAGAAGTAAAAAACATATACTAAACGAAGGAAGGAAAAATAGAACTATTAATTTGTAATTTTCATCACCCCCAAGCATAAATCTGTATTCAATAATAAAAAATGATAAAAAACGGGATTTGCCTTTACTCAAAAAAAAAAAAAGTGCAGGATACTCAAGTAGTTTGAATGAAATGATGTATTGGTTTTCATTTTTAAATAAGTGATCTTCAAATATAAACTGCACGTGTGTGTGTGTGTGTGTGTGTGTGTGTGTGTGAGATCTGATGAAAGCACTGGCTGTGCTTAACATTTCCACCAGGAGTAAAATCCAGTTCCTTCATGTCTGAAATGTGGGAAAGTCTCTCTGAGGACAATTTTATATCATTATTTTTCAATTGTGTCCAGTAAGTGCTGGCCAGTGAGTGCTCGCCTCGGTAACCATGGCGACTCACTGGCAGAGAGGTATGCGACTGTGTGTGTGTGTGTGTATGTATGTGTGTATGTGTGTTGTAGCACACAGAGGACAGTGCAGAGGTTTGTATCAATAATTCCTATTCTTTATCAATTCTTTTATTTTATTTAGTTATTTATTTTCATTTTAACAAATTATTTATTTATTTATTTAAGATTGCACTTTTACACTTTTTCGCATTCGTTTTCCCATTTTTTACTGTCATTTGTTTGGTTTCTTCTTTCTTTCTTTCTTTCTTTCTTTCTTTCTTTCTTTCTTTCTTTCTTTCTTTCTTTCTTTCTTTCTTCTCAACCTTTCCATACTTTTCTTTTTACTACAAAGAAAGGAAGAGTTACTTGGAATGAAAGGGTGGACAAAAATAAAGAAAATAAGAAATTGTTGATTTAGAAAGAAAGAAAGAAAGAAAGAAAGAAAGAAAGAAAGAAAGAAAGAAAGAAAGAAGAGGTTGGATAGACAAATGTATCAATGTATAAATAAATAATCTTTCTTTCTTTTTCTGGTGATTTCAACTTGTAATTTTTTATTCTTACTTTGTTTTTATGTGTTGTCTTCCTTTCTTTTATTTTCCGTTATTTCGTTATTTCTTTCTTTCTTTCTTTCTTTCTTTCTTTCTTTCTTTCTTTCTTTCTTTCTTTCCTCTGGTGCTTTTTATTAGTAATTTTTTTATTGTTTGTTTTTATGTCTTTTCTTTTTTTTTAAATTTGTATTTTTATTTGAATTCAAGTCTTTTATTTGTATATAAAGTTTTCCTTCTTTCTTTCTTTCTTTCTTTCTTTCTTTCTTTCTTTCTTTCTTTCTTTCTTTCTTTCTTTCTTTCGTGTGTTCAGCTGTAAGGGGATTGTATGTAAGAGCAAGAGGTGTCTCTGTGGGTTTTTGTGTGTGTATGCGAAATGTGTGTGTGACACATGTATATGAGGGGTGTGTGTGTGTGTGTGTGAGAACATAATGAATAAGCGTATTAATGTGTGACAATAGTAATTAAGCCTGAGGGGTTGTTGGTGTTAAGTGTGCTGATTGGTCGGTTATGTGAGTGAACTTTGAGGTGAGGTAAACACAGCATGTACATCACCTGGCCGTTACCTCGGCGTTTGTGTGGCCGGCGTGAGTCGCATTAACACGCCGCATTAACCGCCCGATAATCTGCTTTATTCAGGGGTCGGAACCTTCGCTCGGGGTTAACGCGATTAATAAAAATGTAATTTCCTGTTGCTTTGGCATGCGGAGGCTCGAGCTTCTCTCGGCGCACGTCGAACAGCAACGATTCAAAACAAACCCGATTCCTCTAGTTTTTACATTCACACAACGATAGACAACTTCAATTCCACCTGACAACTGATGATGTCATAAAGGGCATAGGACCAATCAGCAGCATCTTTTTAATCCACATTCTGTGGAACTGCGCACTCGTTATTAACATCTTTCTGTTCCTTCTTTTCCCTTTTTCTTTTTCCTTTTATCTTCCTTTTCAAAGTAATTTTTTTTGGTTTTCATTGCTCTCTCTTTCTTTCTTTCTTTCTTTCTTTCTTTCTTTCTTTCTTTCTTTCTTTCTTTCTTTCTTTCAATTTAATCCAATTTAATTAGTTTTTTTCCCCAACCTTTTCATTCCAAGCAACTTTCTTTCTTTCTTTGTAATAAAATGGTAAGTATTAAAAAGGGGGAAGGAAGGAAAGAAATAAAGAAAGAATTCTCAGCATCCTTTATTAGCTAAGTAACTCTCTAACTCTAAGATTGGTTTTAGCGGTTATATTAGTGAGGTCTGGACAAGGTGGCTTGAACCCACGCTTGATGGTCCTGAAAACACTTTGAGACGTCTTTGTTCTTGATTTCTTGTCCTGAATGGATTTTGACAGGTTCGGCTGAAGTTCGCTCGTCCGCCAACAAGGGTTTTTGAGATATTATTGAGGCTGACAGCGAGGTGAAAGCCGAGAGGCTTAAACGAGCCTGACTTGGAATCGGCGCGTGTCACAAAAAAAAACGGCTTGATCAGCTTCTTATCAATATTTTACGAAAAATAGTTTTTATTTAAAAAAAGAAAAAAAAAAGTTTTCGGATGAAAGAACCGCAGAGCCGGCTGTCGCTTTGATTCGCCGTCTTGACGTTCTGCCCGCATGCATAACATTTTCGTAGGTTTCCTTACATAAGCTACTGAAGAATGTGGATTTCAAATCGAATTCCCTTTGCTGCCCCATTAAAAGAGAGTGCTGCATCATACAGTAGTTACCAGTTCCTGAGGTACTTTATATGAACAATAGTTTGTGGACATCTGACCATAAGATTGGTGGGTGCTTTTTTTTTTTAACACCCCATTTCACATTTTGAGAAAATTCCAATCATTCAAAAACAAAAACAGCCTTAAGGGGAAAAAAATTCAAATTTCTCTTTCTTCTCAATTTATTCTCAATTCCACTCCATTTTTTTTATACAAATCATCACTTTCGAAGTATTTACTTGGGTCACCTGACCTGCCAAATATGTGGTTCTTTTCCAAACTTAAGTGTACTTAAGATGGCACTATAATAAAATTTTGCATTCACTTCAACTTGGAAACCCAAACCTGCTCCAGCATGGCGATGCCCCTGTGCACACAGTGAGCTCCTTGAAGATCTGGTTTACATGCTTCGGAGAGGAAGATCTTGCTGCTAGAGCTCTGATCTCATCCCTACTGAACACTTTTGGGATGAATGTGAACACTGACTGCACCCCAGGTCTCCTCACCTACATCAGTACCTGCCTTTCATAACACCCTTGTGGCTGATGAACACAAATATCCATAATTTAGTGGAACATCTTTCCAGAAGAGTGGAGGGATTATAAGAGGAAATCGGGATGAGCAGGTGACCCAATACTTTTGGAAATATAGTGTATGTTTCCTATCAGCCACTGCACATTAACAACTAGATATAGACTTTTTGTACAATTGATCCATGGTTCAGGTTTTGCTCTGTGTCGCCTTCTGTTTAGAAATTGGTTGAGCGTGGGGGCGGAGTTTACCCAAAATGGAGGCGTGTTTAAATTACGTGCTTTTTCGAGAACTTTTTCTAGCACTTGAGGTCAAGTGATGATCGGGGTGTTCTGTCTAACTGTACACTAAGTCACACTGTAATGTAATCCTTATGCTGTAAATGTATTAAAAAATACTATCATGGCTAGCAAATTTTAGCATTATATCCGTGTTAGCATGTACCATATGTACTGTTTATTTTATAGTTCTGTAATGCCTCCACCCTCTATCAGAATCACTGACTGATCACTGTTTTTAGTCCATAAATATGTATTTAATTATTCCATATTTTTTATTCTTTTCATTACATAACGTTTTTCTTGTGTAAGTTCGTTTTAGTTTCTATCCAATTAGCCATCAATGATTTCCATCTTTTTCGGTGCCTGCAGGATGAAATCCATGTTGCTTGAAGGTCGTCGTTTGAATCAATCAGATTCCGAGTTGCCGACACCAGGGCCGTCCGGCAGGCGTCCAATAACGTTAGCCTTTTCGTGTCATTCAAATGGGCGGTTGGAGAGCGCGCTAGTCGGAGCTCGCGAACGGCATCTGTAGCAAACTCAAATATATTTGCGTGGATATAATAGCATTTTTTTTTATTTCACTATGGATGACGAAGGGGAAGATAATAATTTGGTCCCAGATAGAACAGTGGAGCAGGTCGGGCAAAAAACGATTCGAAACAGTTACGCTTTTATGAACCATTTATACTTTTGTGCTATTTTTCCTGTAGAATTTCCACAAACCCAATTTGCCTTCAATTTAATTATGCAGGGAAACTGTAATGCACAAAAAATGCACAGGGGGTCATTTCATGATGTAAATATCGTTGATTCTGCTAGAGATGACGTATGTGGGCGGTGCGGCTGTGGCTACAGTGAAAGGAGAAGTGTTGAATAGTGTTCATTGGGTTTTGTAATGACATCTATTCTCACTGTATGAGATTTCTGTCTATGATGCAACGATCACATTTCTTTATAATAGTAATGGTTTCTATAACTGTGGCCATTCATCGATTCAGGTTTCTCATCTACCAGGGTTCCCGATCTCCCAATTTCGTATTTATCGCTTTATTTCTCACCCTTTGCTTTTTCAGTTTATATTGTTCGATGAGCAACCAACCCATTCCTGGATTACATTCTATCGGTAGTACTCACATTACGTGATAATACACATATTAATTCATTAATAAATAAAAAAAAGTAAGTAAATAAGTAAACAAACACACTTTCAACTCAACGAAAAGTTGTATTTTTTATGTTTTTTCCCCCCTATTTTAATGATTTCTGTGTTAACCTCCTGGGCCTTTTTTTTTTTTTTTTCAAATTTCTTTTTCGTCTGCCTACCTTTTTGTCTCTCTCCGTCTCTCTATCTCTCTTCTTTTCTCTGGTTAAATGTCTTTTCAGCCTTTTGGATGCCTGTCATGTTTCTGAAAGAGCATTCAGGTTTTCGTTGTGGCCTTCGCCAATTTTCTCTCAGCAAAGAGAAAAAAAGAAAGAAAGCAACGAATGCTTTTATTCGTTTAAACTTTTTTTTTTTTTTTTTTGTCTTCACTCGATTCCTACCTGATTTCCGTCGCATTTTGATCCGGAGGTGTGAGACGAGGAAGAGCAGGAAAATCACCCTAATGTCTCCGGTCTCCAGTAATAAATGCAAAAAAAAGAAAAGAACGAAGTGACAGGTGAATGTCAGACGATCCAAAAAAAAAAAAAGGGCCTGTTACCCCAACTCGAACTAGAACGCGATATATACATATATATATATATATATATATATATATATATATATATATATATATATATATATATATATATATATATATATATATATATATTATTGATACTTCATATATACTGTGTGTTTTTTGTCGACATACAGTAAATAGACTTGAAATATATATGAGGAATTATAAAGACTGTTTTCCCACACGGGAGGAACTTTATGACTTTTTCAGCACAATATCTTTTCTTTTTTGTCCGTTTTTATGTTCCCACTCATAGTGTATAAATCTTTTAGTCTTGCTCTCTGCGGATGTGTGTATGAAGGTGAAAGTGTGTATTCCCAGCGCACACAGGTGGTGATTTCTCTTTTCCGCCGGGTGCGTGATTGATTACTCGGCCACGGACGTTCGACTGGCAGAGAGATTTATGCCTTCGGACCACCTGTTTCTCCTGGAGAGGGACAGGAGGAACTGCTGGACTCTCTCCACGCAGAGTTCAAGAACAGGACGAATCGCGCTCGCCCACCATGCCTCGGTCTCCCACGTCACTTCGGTCCATTACTCAGCGCGCCCTGACTGACTGACTGACTGACTGAGTGTCGAAGCTCCACATGCCGATGCTAATGTTAGGGAGTGTGATGAAGAGGTGAAGTTGCATCAAACCTCCACACACAGCCCAGTGAAATGCAACAGAGAGCTTCGATCAAAGGAGCGGTCGAAGAAATATATGGTTGAAATAGAAACCATGACTATACTTGGTTTCAGTTATTTGGTTTCTCATTTGCAGAGTCGCTCAATAAATAAATAAATAAATATATAAAATTTTTGTCTCCATTGAAGCAAGCGATTTATATGTGTTTTTTTTGTGCAATATGTTTATTTTAATAGGGGGCTTGTTCTTCATACATTGCTAACCATCCAAGATCAGCATATCATGGTAAATATGTGGTTAAGGCTCTGGGTTGCTGATCAGAAAGTTGGTAGTTGAGTATCACCAAACTGCCACTGTTGGGCGCCCTTGAGCAAGGCTCTTAAATCCCTGTCCTCTAGACTACTGTATCATGGCTAATCCTATCTTCCTCACATTGCTGGGATATGCGAGGAAAGAATTGAACTGTGCTCTAACGTACATTTGACAAGTAAAAGCCCCCCCTTTAACCATTTATTATTGCAAGACTGAGTTTAAGATTATTTCATGTTTAAGTTGCTTGAAAAGGTTTAATATATTGATACTAGAAACCATAAACAGCAACATTGTGTTTGGCTGATCGATGGTACGATGGCCAATGAGAATTTGAGAGCTTTATGGAAAGCCAGGGAGCAACTTGAATTTTGCAAAAACAGGAATCGAGGACTAGGAGGAAGTATAAATCCAATGTTTTATATATATATATATATATATATATATATATATATATATATATATATATATATATATATATATATATAGTAATAGAATATTATTCGCATATAACTTTTTTTATTTCATGTCTTGAGTCAGGAGCCCAACAGCTAACATGTCTGATAAGATGTTGTACTCTGGTTGATTCAATCATAACATCTATAGATTTTGACATCATTCTTACCCAGCAGTTCTTACCATTTTCCGTCTTAAATCTTAATATCATTGCTAATTCTGACCCCTTTCGCCTTCCATACACTCATTTGACACTTTTCCCTTTCCTTATATGGTCATTGTTCCAGTATGTTAATCAGATCTTTGTGATCAATTATTCATCTCCAGAGTATTCTCTGTTGAGGACAATTCCAATCAATATGTTTGCTTTATTTATATCATATGAATGTTGCTTTTGACCCTTTTTGCTTTTCACACTCTATTTGTTAATCTGACCCTTTTCAGTTTTCACAATCCTTCTTGGTTCATCTTTCTTGTCTTTGGGAAGACAGTGTGTCACAATTAACTTTCCAGATCTTGAATATTGTGTACAGGAGTACAGGCTGACCCTTTTCGGGCTCCATATTCCTGTTTTTGGAAACACCTTCTGTCTTAATCATCTCCCTTTAGAGTTTTTGGAATGGTAAGGACCCCACTCAAGAGACACTCAAGACTTATTTTCTAAAAATTGCCATTTAGATGTCGAGTCAATCAAACTATCGTCTATAAAACGTCAAATGGATTTTGGGAAATGTTCTCTTTCGTAATCATTTGCGAGCTACAAAAGCAGGAAAACAAGCCCTTAAAATGGCCGACTCCCTGCTCAGTGCCCTGACTAGTGAACTAGGGAATTGATTGAGATGCACCGACACTCTTGGGTCTAACCCTTGTTGCAGGATGGAGCCCTTTTGCTTTGTTCTTCACATCCATTATTGGGATTATTTGGACCCCTTTCACCTTTCACCACACATTCACCTGACCCTTTTCGATTCCCTCTTTCTTGATATGGTTGCTGTCAGGGCCAATCAACGATAGATGAAGTCGAACGAGAAAAAAAATACACACACACAACGTTGTTAATTAAATTCCCCTCAGCATCGTTGTACATCAGGAAGCACAGTATCAGTGAATTATCGGCTACCTCGTGACAGAGAGAAACTCCCTCAGACTCCAGCGCCCTGCCGGGATACGAATAAAGGGAAGTATTGGAAGTTGATGGATCCCTCGCTCTATCGCTGTTGTCAGGTACTCAGTTGGAGAGATGCATGCTGGGATTTCACACTCGCAGCATGAGCTCACGACCCGAGCGCCGAACTGCATCAGTAAATAACGACGGAAGGTTCCACATGCTGTTAGAAAAACACCAGGGAAGGAAGAGTGCTGTTTCTGCTCACAGTGCTTTAAGCTCTGGCTGGGTGTGCTACTGGGAATGCTACCTAGGCATCAATTCTGGGATGTGTCCCAAATCCTAAAGTGCTTCTAACTAGTGTTTATGAAGAAATTTTGTTTTGGGGATGTCCTGTATGAATACACAGTGCTGCTTTCAGGTTTAATGAAAGCAACATACAGTAGAAATGAGGCGTTAGCTTGCCAATAGTTCGAAAACTTTCACTAGCCAACAAATAAATAATGATGCTAGTCATCACGCTAGTTAAAATGTTAAGACAAAATGCTGCTCAGATCATTAGTCAAAAAATACTCTAAATCAGTTTAGCCATTGCTTCCATTAAGGTCAAGCACCAAAACTACTGAAGGAAGTATCCTTACTTGCGAATCAGAAGGCTAATTAGAGGTTAGCATATGAGACTAGCGCTTTGTGAAAACAGGAGCGAAGCAACCTAATACAGAATGGCATTACTAATAAAGATAAGAATCAATAAACATACACGTTACACTCGCAATGCATTTTGGATTATTACCCCTGACACGTCGACGGCTCTTTTCACACGTTCACAACGCAATACTGCTTATGTGGTCAGCAATCACATCCTCAGAACTCTCAGGCTGAATCACGCTCTACACCTACTCCAGGATAGCAAAAGAGGTCAACGGTCAAATAGCATCTGGCTCCTCTCATCACGCTCAGCGCCAGAGTAATAAAGCGTAGCCTGACCTTTCTGACCTTCTCATTACTTTAAGATTCAAACACCTATTTGTGATTTTTTTTTTCCTCTCAAAAATCACTGAAAAACTAAACTACAATAACTTTTTATTTCTAAATTTAAAATTCATTCATGATCAACTAATGTTTATTTTATCAAGCTAATTCAAATCTTTACAGTTTTTCTGTCATTTTAGCTTATGATTACCCAGCTAGCTTGGGCAGCCTGTTAACAGCTGTGAATTATGTTTTGGTTTTACATCCTGTCAGGTTAGCTTGTTTTAATCCAGCTAGCATTAGCAGAAGATTATAAATCCTGTCAGGATAATTTATGTTACCAAGATAGCAATAGCTGTGGTCGTAATTAGGACTATCCTGTCAGGTTACCATGTGCTAAACCCAGCTATCATTTGCAAAAGATCATAACTTCATAACTTAAACTTATGAAATACAATGTTAAAAAAAATGAAAAACCCAGCATGGTTAGCTTGTGCTAATCCACTTAGCATTAGCAAAAGATCATAAACCTACTAGTTATAATGTTTAACGCACACATATGAATTATAAAGTTTAGGGGGGGAAATCCTATTAGCATAAGTTAGCCAGCTACATAATTAACACTACTAATATATATATATATATATATATATATATATATATATATATATATATATATATATATATAAAATATTTTCAGGTTAGCTTGCTACACCACTAGTATTTGCAGTGATCATTAACTTTATCAAATACAAATTTATTGGGAGGGAAAATCCTGTCAGAATCGATTCAGTTACCCAGCTAGCAAAAGTTCTCTAGCCAAGCTACCCTGGCAGGGCTTTAAGAGTGTTTAAGGGGTGTTATACTGGCAATACTGGTGCGATCTTGAAGAATTAGATTCATATTGATTAAATATGAACAACATGGCTTCCCTTGTGCTTGCTGATGGCACACAAACAGCACTAGCATACCAGCAGACCGATTGCTCGACATGTGTCGAATGCTTAATTGCCTCTGAACAGTTTAGCTTAGCGTTTAATTCCACATGGAGGTGCTCGCTAATGACCATGCGTTGCTGATTAGCGCTCATCTGCTTATCCTTGCACTTAAATTAGCATTAGGCTACGCATGGAGAAGGACAGGTTGTTGAGGAGACAGCACGGTGGCAGAAGCTGACCAGTTTTGGAAGGCTATTTTGAGGGAATAAAGGACATTGTTTATTTTAGAATGTCTGCCAAACAAAATGAATAAATAAATGAAAACCGTTGTTCATTAAATAACAATTATATATATATATATATATATATATATATATATATATATATATATATATATATATATATATATATATACCAGCTAGTATTTGCAGTGATCATAATTATAATCTGTGAATTATAATAAAAAATAATCCTGTCAGGTTCATGTTTAGCTATAAGACCTAGTCTGTCTCTGTCTGTGTTTATATACCACTGTCTACCTTTTTGTCCCTGTCTATATGTCTCTTCCTGTCTTGTTCCTCAAATATGCCCTAAATATCTCTGTCTGTCTGTTTGTCTCTCTGTGTCTGGTGTCTGGTATACAGTAAATTTGCTCATATTGGTCTGTCTGTCTGTCAACCCAGCCATTAGGGTTGCACAAACCAGTGCGCTCTTAGTGCCGGTCCCAAGCTCAGATAAATGAGGAGGGTTTCGTTAGAAAGGGCATCCAGCGTAAAATGTGCAAAATCAAATATGCAGATCAGGAATCAGAATTTCATTACCCGGGTTAGCAACGACCACCACAGGTATCTTTAGACAACAGGGTACCGGTGAAAATTGGGCTAATGTTGGCCAAAGGAGGAGAAGGAGATGAGGAAGATGTCTACAGAGACGGCAGGGAAAAGATAAGTGGAGGATAGTGGAGGTTTAAATTGGTACTTTAAATGTGGGTACTATGATTGGTAAAGGGAGAGAGTTAGCTGATATGATAGAGAGGAGTACCATAGATGTGATGTGTGTTCAGGAGACCAAGTTGAAAGGGAGTAAGACCAGGAACATTGGAGGTGGGTTTAAACTGTTCTATCATGGTGTAGATGGAAAGAGAAATGGTGTAGGGGTGATTCTGAAAAAAGAGTACAGTAAGACTTTCTGATAGGGTGATGCACGTGAAGCTGGAAGTCGAAGGGGCAATGATAAATGTCATCAGTGCTTATGCTTCACAAGTGGGTTGTGAGATGGAGGAGAAGGAAACATTCTGGAGTGAGTTAGATGGAGTGGTAGAAGGTGTACCTAGGAATGAATGATTGGTGATTGGGGCATATTTCAATGGACATGTAGGTGAAGGGAACAGAGTTGATGAGGAGGTGATGGGTAGGTATGGTTTTAAGGAGAGGAATGTGGAAGGGCAGATGGTGGTAGATTTTGCTAAAAGGATGGAAATGGCAGTGGTGAACACTTATTTTTAAAAGAAGGAGGATCATAGGGTGACGTATAAGAGCGGAGGAAGGTGCACACAGGTGGACTATATTCTAAGTAGGCGATGCAACCTGAACAAGTTGGAGAATGTAAGGTGTCAGGAGGGGACAGTGTAGCTAGACAGCATTGGATGGTGGTCTGTAGGATGGGTTTGGAGGTGAAGAAGAAGAGGAGAAGAGCAGGAGAGATTAAAGAAAGAGGTCAGGCAGGGGCTTGGTGGTGGTAAAGAGGTGCTGGATGATTGGGCAACTACTGCAGAAGTGATGAGGGAGACAGTTAGAAAGATAAGGAAGGATATGCTGCAAGTTAGAGCAATAAAGGATGGAGATGGAAATGTGTTGACTAGTTCGGAGAATATGTTGAGAAGATGGAGGAATATTTTGAGCAGCTGATGAACGAGGAAAATGAGAGAGAGAGAGAGAGAGAGAGAGAGAGAGAGAGAGAGAGAGAAGTTTGGATGGTGTGGAGATTGTGAAGCAGGAAGTGGATAGGATTAGCAAGGAGGACATGAGAGCAGCGATTAAGAGGATGAAGAGTGGAAAGTCAGTAGGACCAGATGACATACCAGTAGAAGCATGGAGATGTTTAGGTGAGAGAATGCCTGAGGAATGGAGGAGGAGTGTGCTGGTACCGATCTTTAAGAATGTGCAGACCTGCAGGAACTACAGGGGAATAAAGTTGATCAGTCACACCATGAAGATGGGAAAGAGTAGTGGAAGCCAGGCTGAGAGAAGAGGTGACCATCTGTGAGCAGCAGTATGTTTTTTTCGCTGAGGAAGAGCACTACAGAAGCATTATTTGCTTCAAAAATGTGGATGGAGAAGTATAGAGAAGGTCAGAAAGAGTTGCATCGTGTGTTTGTGGATTTAGAGAACGCGTATGACAGGGTGGAGAAAGGAGTTGTGGTATTGTATGAAAGGCAGGTGTGTCAGAGAAGTATGTGAGGGTGATGCAGCACATGCATGAGGACAGTGTGACAGCAGTGAAGTGTGCAGTAGGAACAACAGACTGGTTCATATTGGAGGTTGACTGCATCAAGGATCGGCTCTGAGCCCTTTACTGTTTGCAGTGGTGATGGACAGGTTGATGGACGAGGTCAGACAGGAGTCTCCGTGGACCTTGATGTTTGCGGATAATATTGTTATTTGTGGGGAGAGTAGGGCGCAGGTTGAGATGAGTCTGGAGAGGTGGAGGTACGTGCTGGAGAGAAGGGGAATGAAAGTTATTAGGAGAAATACAGAGTACATGTGTATGAGAGGGAGGGCAGTGGAGTGGTGCGGTGCGGTTGGAGGGCGAAGAGGTGGAGAAGGTGGAGGAGTTCAGGTACCTGGGGTCAACAGTGCAAAGTAATAGAGAGTGTGTTAGAGAAGTGATGAAAAGAGCGCAGGCAAGGTGGAGTGGGTGGAGAAGAGTGATAGCAGGAGTGATTTGTGATAGAAGAGTATCTGTGAGAGTGAAAGGGAAAGTTTATAGGACTGTGGTGAGACCTGCGATGTTGTATGGTCTAGAGACAGTGGCATTGAGTAAAAGACAGGAGGTGGAGCTGGAGGTAGCAGAGCTGAAGATGTTGAGGTTTTCGGTGGTAGTGACGAGGATGGACAGGATTAGAAACAAGCTTATTAGAGGGACAGCGCATGGAGTAAGAACGGGCGCTTTGAGGATGGATTGGACTGTAGTTAATGTCAACAGTCTGCTACACTGACTCAGGATACAGTTCCCTTCTGATCATCATCACTGTACACCGCAACATTGTATATCTGCTTCAAATGGTCATTTGGTGCAACCCAGATGAGGATGGGTTCCCTCTTGAGTCTGGTTCCTCTCAAGGTTACTTCCTTATGCCATCTCGGGGAGTTTTTCCGTGGGACAAACGTACTTACAAAGAACATATTTACTTTTAATCACCACATTATCTGTGTAAAGCTGCTTTGAGACAATGTTCATTGTTAAAAGCGCTATACAAATAAAAATGAATTGAATTGAATTGAATGTAGGACATTTGGAGACAAGGTGAGGGAGGCAAGATTGAGATGGTTTGGACATGTGCAGAGGAGGGACATGGGGTATATCGGTAGGAGAATGCTGAGGATGGAGCCGCCAGGGAGGAGGAAAAGAGGAAGGACAAAGAGAAGGTTTATGGATGTGGTGAGGGAAGACATGCAGGTGGTTGGGGTAAATAAGGCAGATGTACAGGACAGCTAACGGTGTCTAGCTAGCATTAGCAGTGATCATATTTGACAGTATCACCTAAAATGTTTTAAAAGAGAATCCTGACAGGTTAGCTTGTGCTAATCTACTTAGCATTACTATAAGATCTGAACAAACAATAACATTACAATAAAAAAAAAAAATCCTCTCAGGTTAGCATGTTGGTCTGTTTGTCTGTCTGTGTGTTACAAGGTAAACAAGGGATTTCTTTTTAGGATTTGGCTTGTTATTCATTCACGGACAAACATTTCAATTCATTGTTGCAGATTATCGCAGGTAAAAGATGTTCTACTAGATTTGTGTGAGTGTGGAGTTGTGGATATTTGAGCTCATTCAGGGGTGTTAGTAAAAAATTCGCTAGCACGTCCAAAGACATTGTGTAACTCTGATTTTGTGGTAACAGTTCAAGAATGACACATGGCTGGAAAAGTCAAGTGTCCCAAAACTAGTGTTCATTAAGTGTATTTCGAATCAATCGTAAGCATAAAGTGCACTTGTATGACCGAGGACAGGACGCGACGTTAATCTGATTAGGTCGACATGCTGTGAGTGGCGTTCTGTTTATGAAACATTTTGCGGGTTAACATCCATAGAATGAACACTCCGTTAGCCACCACGCTCCTGCCAGCCATAATCATCTCCAAGTAATGAGTACCTCGGAATAATAAGGACGTCTTCGTGTTCGACTTGTATTCCGTACTAATTAGCTGTCAGGGACAGGATTAGACACAAAAAAAGGCTAATGTTTTTACTTGTTGCTAACAAGTAACCCAAGCTTATAGCCTCCAGTTTTGCATTGTAATTTATTTGTAGCTTTTTTCACTCATTAAATAAGTTACTGTTGCTTCATGGTGTTTGGAACGACAAAAACAAAATGGCTGCCATTTGAAAAATGACACTAGTGCCAAAGCTTTTAAATTACATGCTATACATTTTATGAGAACACTAACTATGCATGTAAAGGGCATTCAGAAAGTGTTCAGATCCCTTTCATCGCATTGACATTTAAGCATTGTTTTTGTTTTGTTTAAATGTAGAACAATAAATATTTGTATTATTAACAGAATACTGTTGTTGGTCAGGCGTTTTTCATCTGGCCAAAGGATTGCTAGGCTAAGGTTTTGCTAACATGTGGAACCAACCTGTTTGGTCCTACATAAGACCAGAATTGGGCCAGCTATAAACATGCATTTGGCTGAGATATTTCTATGCCATAAGCCATTATTGGGCCAAACCAATTTTGCTATGTCGGGGTTCTGCTATTATGTTTTTAATAGCAGAATCTGGAAGACTGATCAGGGTTGAGGGAAAGCAGAAGTACAGAGATATCCTCAAAAAAACCTGTTGCACAGCACTCAGGATCTCAGACCATCTTGACAGTTTACCTTCCTGCGTGCAATGAAGAATGGCAGAAATTCCCCCAATCCAGGTGGGCAAAGTTGCATCTTACTTCAAGTAAGCACTGAATAAAGGATACTTTTGAATACTTATGTACTTATGTATGTGGAAAAAAATCATGGGAAAATAGCTAGCATTGTTCAAACACAGGCTTTATTTCTTTAAATTTATTTAAAAATAATTACAGTATTTTGCAAAATATTTCAAATTCTACGTTACGTTCAAGAGGATTCCAATATTCAACGAAGAACCCAAAGACATAAAAAATAATAGCTCAAATCATAATATTTGGGATGGCAGCATTGTAATAGAACACGTCATAAATACTAGGGTAAAGTAGATTTTGGACGGAGCAACAAAAATCTATAAATAGCAAAAACACCAACTCGTCGTAAATTGCGCAACCTTCAAAATGGCTGATGTCGAGTAAAAGAACCCCGGGACAGAGCGGAGAACATCAAGTCATAAGGCGTCAGTGTAATGAGCACAAACCCCTGAATCTCCAGCAGCGAGAAAATGAAATACGCTCTAATGAGTTGTCGTTTGCTTCCTTATTTATTTATTTCTTTATTAAAAAAAAAAAAGAAGAAGAAAAGAAAAGCGCTATTTTTGGACGAGCTTATCTTGTTCGAGGAAGCCGAACGAAGCTCGCAGCTGCCGGGCGAGATAGCGGCTGTGTTCTCCATGATGAATAGTCTAATTCTGCTTTTAGAAATCATTTAAATGTGATTTCTCTCGCTCTCTCTTTCTCTGTCTATTCTCCCTCCTCGGCACGCTAAGCCGCTCTAAAGACAAACACGTTGCTTATTAAAGTCCGATTTATTCATTACGGAAAATTTTTTTTTTTTACCACTAACGAGTTCAAGTCATTATCAACTTTTTTAATAGGAGCAAAATAATGACCTAATATTTTATACCACGGTTCATCGATACGAACGCCACCGAAAGCTGGTCCCTACTTAGGCGCCATCTTTAGGTTTGAAGTAAAGATTTGTCACGCTATGACTGTTTTGGTGTTTAAATAGAATTAGATTCTCTTCTGGTACATGAAGTTTATATTCTTGTTTGTTTTGTTTGTTGTTTATCTCCAGGTCAAGATCTCCGAATAACTCATGACTCTCTGCTCTCCCCTTCAGCCACTTCTCGCAACCATGGGGTGACCATTGACAATCAACCGTCCTCCTTCTCACATGTTGTTAATGTGGCCCGTTCTTGTTGATTTCTTAACTACAACATCCGAAGGATTCGACCATTTCTGTCCACTCAGGCTGCCCAGGTGCTTGTTCAGTCTCTTGTCATTTCGAGACTGGACTACTGCAGCTCTCTCATGACAATCAACGTCTGAAAGCTATTCATCAAATGATCCAAAATGCAGCTGCACGACTTGTGTTCAATCTGCCCAAGTTCTCCCACACAATTTACATTTACATTTGCGGCATTTAGCAGATGCCCTTATCCAGAGCAACGTACAAAAGTGCTTTGAGTCTCTAGTAATGAATAAATCTACACCGGTACACCAGATTACAAACTTAATATAAATATAACTCTTGAATTCTACAAGGCAAACTTGGAAAGTGCTAATTTAAGCATTTTAGGAAAAGGTAGGTCTTCAATCGTCGCTTGAAGATAGTCAGGGACTCCGCTGTACAGACATCTAGGGGAAGTTCATTCCACCACCTCGGTGCCAGAACAGAGAGGAGCCTTGAAGTATACTTACCTCTCATTCTGAGAGAAGGTGGTACCAGTCAAGGTAAGATGGCGCTGGTCCATTTTTGGCCTTGTAGGCAAGCATCAGTGTTTTAAATCTGATACGTGCAGTTACTGGAAGCCAGTGAAGGAAGCGCAGCAGTGGGGTGGTGTGGTGTGGAAGAACTTGGGCAGATTGAACACAAGTCGTGCAGCCTCGTTTTGGATCATTTGCAGTGGACGAATAGCATTCGGAGGAAGACCTGCCAGCAGAGAGTTGCAGTAGTCGACAAGCACCTTTCGCAGCCTGTGTGGACAGAAATGGTCAAATCCTTTGGATGTTCTAGAGAAGAAATCGACAGCCACGAGCCACATTAGTGACATGTGGGAACAGGACAGTTCATTGTCCATAGTTACCCCAAGGTAACGAGCAGTAGCTGAAGGGGAGAGCAGAGAGTGAGTTATTTGGAGATCTGGTGGGACACCACCTAACTGCTGCAGTCCTTTCACTGGCTCTCAGTCACTGCACTAATAAAACACTGATACTTGCCTACAAGGCCAAAAATGGACCAGCATTATCTTACCTCAGAGACCTCATCACTCCTCACACTGTCTAAGATCATCCAGCACTGCTCGACTGGTACCACCTTCTTTCAGTATAAGAGGTAAGTATTCTTCAAGGCTCTTCTCTGTCCTGGCACCATGGTGGTGGAATGAACTTTCTCTAGTTCTCCAAATAGCGGAGTCCCTGGCTATCTTCAAGTGACGAGTGAAGACTTTCCACTTCCTGAAATGCTCAAACTAGCACACCAAAAAATAACACAACAGAGTTGTAGGCTGATTTATCTTAAGTTTAAAATCTAGCGTACCAGTGTAGATTTATCAATTTATCCAGCAATTTGTACATCGCTCTAGAGAAAGGCATCTGCTAAATGCTGTAAATTCGCGTATCTGTATTTTCCTGACGTATTTCCATTTGGTGCGATCTCTACATTTGAAAGTCGAATATCTTACTCAACTACCTTTTGTGTAATCAGATGTTCCTTTTTATTTATTATTGGGTAAAAATGTAACTGGGCAAAGCTCTGTTTTGCCTTTTGGCGGTATCTATTTAGCACCAACATACAGTTCAGCCTCAGTTAACATTTTGAGAGGAATAAATGACGGAAGAAACTCCCGACTCGAACTTTCCACAAAAACCTGTGGCCTAATTTACACGATTTATTAGAAGTAGGTAAAACGAAGGTTTTGCGTTCATGAAAATTGTAATAGAAATAAATCAATGACTTACTAACATCATTCTATTAATAGATTGTTGTGCTGAGAGTAGCATCAGAGTCTTTGCACATAAACTTAGTTGATTAAGTGAAGAGTCTTGTCACAAAAATGATATGAACATTATAGCTGTAATAAATCATAGTACTTTGGATACTGGAGTTTACCGGAGTAATATTTTGCCTAGTATTTAAAAGTCCAAGCAATATATATTATAGCACTATATGAGGAAAGATTATATGTTGATGTGACTTTTCCAGCCTTCTGAGGTACACAATTGTATTGACCGTCTGCAGATGCTGTAGCATAAAATCTTTCCCATCACTTTAACTACGAGGCCCAAACCTGTTTCAGCATGATCCCTGTGTCCCAACAAGCCAACAAGATAAATGGATTAGAGTGGAAGATCTCCTGCTATAAAGCTCTTACATCAACCCTATTAAAAACCTTTGGGATGAATTGGAACGTATCCCAGTACCTGACTGTTCTAATGTCTAGTGGCTGAATGAGCACAAAATCTAAAAAACTTCCCAGAAGAGTGGAGGTTATTATAACAGCAAATGGGGGGCTAAATGTGGAATGGCTTTTCTATTCTATCCTGTTTGTGCCCTTAAGTTATGTTGCTAAAATAAGTTTTCTGGAGATCCTGCTTGCGCTCTGATCACACTCTAAACATTACGTGAAAATTAGCATTCTTTATCATCAGCGTTTCTCTATTTCTCTTTCTCGGTCGAGCTACACATACTACTCCTAAGATACCACTGATCCTGTCCCCTTCTGCTTTGCCTGATCAATCGCGAAGTCCAGATGAAGTTCTAATTAACTGGAAATCCCTCGCTGCTGCTGAGGACCTTCTGCACATGGACAGCCTGAAGCTACATGAGATGAGAGTGGATGGTTCCACTTAAGATTCTTGAAGATGACTTAGGACAGTAATTAATATCAACAGTATGCTACAATGGCTTACAATTACCCTGAACAGTTCTGTCAATCAGGGAACAACTGATAACATCAGCAAAGATGGAACTATAATAAAGGAATATCCGGATGTCACAAGTCTCAGGCTTCTTCGTAATATAGTTTTAGGGAGTTTGTCCCTCACACATCCTTCGGCTCACTCGTTAGGGATAAACCCAGTGGTCCGCAACCACGGGGCCGCGATCTAGAGGGGTTTTTATTCAGAAAACAAAACTAGCACTTGATTCAGTCAATGATTGAATGAGCCTCATATTTTCACAGATAAGACAGTTCCAAATCTCGAATTCGATGTATGACTTATTAGCTGTTACTAATATTATGCAAAACTTTGCGCTCCGATCGTCGTTTCCTCTCCGCCAACCAGTGTTTAATTATACAACAAGGTTTGCTAATTAGCCGAGTGGCTTGAAACTAGAAGCAATAGAAACATTTATATCCACAGATCCCGATTCAATTCAACTCAATGTTATTTGTATAGCACGTTTAACAATTGCCCTCAAGCAGAAATAAGTAGATTATGATTATTAATTTTTAGTTTATTAGTCTCAGGCAGTGGTCCGCAACCTTTTTTGCACCATGGACACGTTTTTCATGGACCTACGAAGAGGACGGGGGGTTTTTACATAAATAACTAAACACAATAACTATTATACATTTTATTATTATACATCATGTCCGGTCTACAACTTAATCTATGCAAATGTCCTTAGCGGCAGGCAGGATCAATTCTTTGATAATAAGACGACTTAGCCTTAGCGATGCGATTCTCAGCCACTAGAAATGATGGAAGTAGAGGTAAGGTCAGGTGTCCTAATACTTTTGTGTATATATAGTGTATTTTATATATAGTGGGGTTCGGATTATGAGAATCACCTGTTGTGCTAAACCCTTAATACCACAGGACTCTTGGTATTTTGGTATTTACTTATAAATGATTTTTTCTTGTTTTCTTTTTTTTTTTTTTTTTTTGCTGACTTTGCAGTCTTTTGCTATTGCTGCTAAAAGCTCTTCAGCAATGTTTGCTTTGTTAGGGCTAGGGTTGTGGTCTTAATTCATATCAATAGAAAAGAAAAGTGAGTAAATACAAAGAGTCCTGTGCGTTAAGGGTTTATCAGTTTATTGTTATTTTTGGTTATGTATGTAAAAACCACCCACCCTCTTCGTAGGTCCATGAAAAACTGGTCCATGGTGCAAAAAAGACCACTGCCAGGGAATAATAAACTGAAAATTAATAATCATAATCTATTAATTTCCGCTTGAGGGCAATTGTTAAACATGCTATACAAATAACATTGAGTTGAATTGAATGGAAATTGTGGATATAAATGTTTCTATTGCTTTTGGTTTTAAGCCATTCGGCTAATTAGCAAACCTTGTGTTATAATTAAACGCCGGTTGGTGGAGAGGAAACGACAATCGGAGCGCAACGTTTCACGTAATAAAAGTTATGCTAATAAGGTATACGTCAAAATTTGAGATATGGAACTGTCTTATCTGTGGAAATATGAGGCTTCGAACAGCACCGGGACTCGGCACGGCCTCTGTAAATGAGCCTGCAGGAGAAGCTTTTATCTTGTCTTAATGAGAAAGCAGCGGAGCGACGGCCGCATTAGCATACTGTGCTGAGTTAGCATTGCTCAATCTGCCCCGTTATTATTGCAGCTCTGTGGAGAAGAACATAAATATGCATGCAAATGGACTTTACAGCGCTCTCCACTCGCCTACGTAGAACTTAATGCTCACAAACCGGTGCTGCTTTTGTTGCTTAGCCAAGCAAAAATCCGCTGTAACAAAATAGTCTTACCATAGATGCTAAAGTTCGTCTGCAGGTAAGGTTATGACTGGAATGGCGGCAATTTCAATTCCAAAATGTTTATTGGTACGTCTGTGCTCGTGAGGTTCTGCTGGTTTCATCCCAGTTTCAAGGCTGTGTCCTTAAGCCATTTTGACTTTGTCAATGGTTAGCGTTCTTGCTAAGTTGTTCATCGTGAGTTGGCAAGTATTTTTGCTAGAATTTTGCCCATTGTTATGTCTTTAATAGAAAGCCCAGGTTTGCTAACTCTAATGAATGCTCCCTAAATAAGGCTAGGCGGATTTTTGACAAACACAATGATGGTCATGTTTGCGATTTGTTCATTCAAATGCTTAAACATTTAGCTGTAATTTCGCTGTGAAAACACAAATATTGGATTGTGCACTTGTAATGTTCCTCTGAGAAATGAAGATTGTGCATCACGCAGTGAAGGATTCGTTCGTTTTGAACGAGCCTTCGATGTGATTCAGAAGAACGAGTCGTCTCGAAAAGTGATTTGTTTTCTACTGGACTCCCACAAGCAAGATGAGATTCAAAGCAACTAAAACGATCCGATCTTATAGTATCGTGGGGCATGGGTTTACTGTATTTGGCTGCATTAGCATGCTAGTTCTGGCATTTGCCTCATGATAACCTTATAGCGCTAATCATTCGGTGAAGAGATTCCCAGAAATACAAATATTTTATTTTAGGGCAAGTGCCCTAAAAATTAGAAAGTAATCGAAGTGTACATAAAACAGTGTGAAACAGACCCAAAGTTTGGATTGTCAGTACAATACATTGAATAAAGGTGTATGGATTAGGATGCTTACTCACAAAATTTCACTTTACAGTAAATAGAGCATAAGGCATGCAACTTGGGACATGTCCATGGTGCACCGTCAGTGCCCTATATAGTATAAAGGTGCTAAGCGGTTTGGGACAGATCCGCTTTAAGGGCTCAAACTAGATATTAATATATCATTCTTGGCTCTTCTAAGATATTTGCGCGAGTATTCTTGTGTGTGTGTGTGTGTGTGTGTGTGTGTGTGTGGGTATGACACACAGCTGTGGTCAATCTGTTAACAGTCAATTTAAACTGAAAGGAGCTCATTTCTGCAGAAGAGCACATTAACAGCAATTATCCCACTCCCGACCCCACGTTCCACTTTCCATGTATTTTACAGGAGAGCGGAGATCAGCGAGATGTAGCTCATCTTGGCCAACACACACACACACACACACACACACTATATACTCATATATATTTATTATAGAAACATAAAACCAGCCTGTAAATGCACTTTTTTTTTGCTTGAAAACAAGTATTGGGATTTTCATCCATATGTGATTCCAAAACTGTTACCACAAAGTGCACAATTGTACACAATCAGTTCGATTTGATTCATTCCGGATGTTTTTAGACGCGGCAGCAGGAAATCTTCCTTTCACTTGAACTAGGAGACCCGAACCATGACAATACCGCTGAGCACAAAGCCAGCTCCATGAAGATATGGTTTCTATGGGTTGGAATGGAAGATCTTCTTCTACAGAGCACCAAACCTATTGAACACCTAGTGGACTAAATGTGGAAGTGGATGGTCAAAAAGCACATAAATTAAAGGCTTTAATCATAAAATGTTCTTGGATCAAAATGCTATATCCTACAACATATATGTTTTTGTTTTCCTGTAGGTCTCGTTAAACCGTCTGAGCTCCTCTAGCAGCAGTGATTGTACAGTAATTCAATCCTTATAAATATTAATATTTCTCTCTGAGCAGATGGAATTTTAATACAGCCAGTGTGTGATTTCAGTAATCTATAACATTTAGCCGTCCCGGACAGGACAATGATGATTTACTTATTCACGTTTCTGCTTTCCGTGACACTTTGTCGCGATATATTAGAGATAAATGGTGCGTCTGTTTCGTATAATCGAGTTATGACTCCGTGTGACAGCTTTCTTATGCATTTGAATATAAATAACTTTTTTTTTTAAGGTAAATTAATAAATAAATTCCTGTCAGTGTTGGTGTTGAATGTAAATATGGTGGGGGGAAAAAAAGAGACGTCGGACTCCACGATGTGGATGCGCCGTCTCAGTTCTTTCGAGTTGTTTGAAGATTAAAGCCTGTACAATCGCAAAAAGAATAAAGACTGATGAAAGGAAGGCCAAAACGAATAATGTTCACTATTCCAGCCTTTTATAACAGTGCGTAATGTCCTTCCTTTATTAGCAATGTGTGCTAATTTGAAGTGCACTTTACCCATAAACTACATGTCCCACAATGCACTTCTATTATGTCACGTCCCTGAAAATACACAATCCGGTGTGTATTTTGTGTTACGAGAAAGCGACGGTGTTGAAGGAGGGCAATATATACGTCAGCGTTTTCACACCGAACGTGGAGCTAAGAATGCTAAATATATACCCTGTGAAGAAAAACATGAAACTGTTGAAGAATTTAAAGGCAGACTGCAATCTGGGAATGTTTACTAAAGCAACAGCCAATAAATGTTCAATAGTATTTATTTTACACTTATTGTGTGTTTTTATTGTATAGATATATAGGCTACTGTCATGGGGCTGCATAACCTGTGAATGAATGAAAGAAAGAAAGAAAGAAAGAAAGAAAGAAAGAAAGAAAGAAAGAAAGAAAGAAAGAAAGAAAGGAAGGAAGGAAGGAAGAAGGAAGGAAAACCAGAAATAGGGGAAGAAAAGGAATGAAAGGAGTGAAGGAAATAGAGGAAGAAATGAAGGGATAGTGGAAGGAAGGAAGGAAGGAAGGAAGGAAGGAAGGAAGGAAGGAAGGAAGGAAGGAAGGAAGTAGATAAAGGAATGAAGGAATAGTGGAAGGAAGGAAGGAAGAAAGAAAGGAAGGAAAAACAGATAGGAAGAAAGGAAGGAAAAACAGAAATAGAGAAAGGAAGGAAGGAAGGAAGGAAGGAAGGAAGGAAGGAAGGAAGGAAGGAAGGAAAAACAGAAATAGAGGAAGGAAGGAAGGAATGAAGGAAGGAAGGAAGTAGATAAAGGAAGGAAGGAAGGAAGGAAGGAAGGAAGGAAGGAAGGAAGGAAGAAGGAAGGAAGGAAGAAAGAAAGAAAGGAAGGAAGGAAGAAAGAAAGAAAGAAAGAAAGAAAGAAAGGAAGGAAAAACAGATAGGAAGAAAGGAAGGAAAAACAGAAATAGAGAAAGGAAGGAAGGAAGGAAGGAAGGAAAAACAGAAATAGAGGAAGGAAGGAAGGAAGGAATGAAGGAAGGAAGGAAGTAGATAAAGGAATGAAGGAATAGTGGAAGGAAGGAAGAAAGAAAGAAAGAAAGAAAGGAAGGAAAAACAGATAGGAAGAAAGGAAGGAAAAACAGAAATAGAAAGGAAGGAAGGAAGGAAAAACAGAAAGGAAGAAAGGAAGGAAGGAAGGAAGGAAGGAAGGAAGGAAGGAGGAGGAAGGAAGGAAGAAGGAAGGAAGGAAGGAAGGAAGGAAGGAAGGAAGGAAGAAGAAAGAAAGAAAGAAAGGAAGGAAAAACAGATAGGAAGAAAGGAAGGAAAAACAGAAATAGAGAAAGGAAGGAAGGAAGGAAAAACAGAAAGGAAGAAAGGAAGGAAGGAAGGAAGGAAGGAAGGAAGGAAGGAAGGAAGAAGGAAGGAAGGAAGGAAGGAAGGAAGGAAGGAAGAAAGAAAGAAAGAAAGAAAGAAAGAAAGAAAGAAAGAAAGAAGAAAGAAAGAAAGAAAGAAAGAAAGAAAGAAAGAAAGGAAGGAAAAACAGAAAGGAAGAAAGAAAGGAAGGAAAAACAGAAATAGAGAAAGGAAGGAAGGAAGGAAAAACAGAAAGGAAGAAAGGAAGGAAGGAAGGAAGGAGGAGGAAGGAAGGAAGGAAGGAAGGAAGGAAGGAAGGAAGGAAGGAAGGAAGGAAGGAAGGAAAAACAAAAGGAAGAAAGGAAGGAAAAACAGAAATAGAGGAAGGAAGGAAGGAAGGAAGGAAGGAAGGAAGGAAGGAAGAGAGTACAAAACAAATAAAGGACGAAAAATACAATGGAGGAAAATGAAATTACGTAAACAATAAAACAATCAGAAAGGGAGTAAAACTATTAAAGGAAAACTTAAAAAGACGTGGGAAAGAAGAAAAGTAATAATCAAATGAAATAAAGAAAAGAAAACCATTAAATGTGTGGGGACAAGAAGGAGCAAAGAAATAAAGTTAGGGAAGGAGGAAGGAGAAGAAAAAAGGTCAAAAGAGGGAAAAACTATCCAATATTCCCATTGTTGCAATATTACATTTTACTATAAAACATACTAAAATTGTATAATCCCATTTATTTCTGCCTTTTACAACATATAAATGGTGAAACGTTTTTTATATATTTGGGTCTTCAATCAGTTCTTCTTCCTTGGAACACTTGGTAGGTACCTTCCACTGCACACTGGGATCAACTCCACCAGATATGCTGTTTTGGAGATGTTTTGATTCAACTGTCACAATCTGGTTCTTGCCAAAGTAACTTGCCCACTTTTCCGTCTTTCAACACATCAACAAGCAATACTTGTTTACTTGTTGTTTAATAAAATGTTGTTATTCACTTCGCCGAGCAGTGTTTTCGATGTAATTTAGTTTAATATTTAATTTGCACGAAATACAGTTATTCAACTTATTTCCTGTCCCAAACCAAAACCTCAGCGTTTCTCGACTTCTGATATCTTGTCACTAAATGATTTCTGGTTGACCTGTAAGTTTTGGGCGACCAAAAAAAAGCTTGTCTTTCCCCTCGGCCCTGTTTGCCATCTGCTTTCTGAAGTTAACATGTGCTAGCACAGCAAGAGCTAGCTTTAAATACTGGAGTCAGGGGCAGGAAGGTGAGTCTCGTTCTCTAATTTACAGATGGAGTTTCCCGCAGGTCCGGGTCTAGCTGCGGGATGTAAGTTCCTGTTTTCTACCTGAAAAGATTACCGCACATGCTGTTTCACTTATCTGGATTAGTCGTAAAAAATTCCTACTGCATTTTGGTTTAGTGAGAGAAAAATTGCTAGTTGGGGGGGGGGGGGTACTTTGGGAAGTACTGGAAAAAGTTCCTTAGTTCCTAACAAAGGTTCAAGAAGAAATTTGGATTCTGGTCAAACTAAAAAAAAAGGTTAAAAGGAAGAAAAGAATCCAGCGTTCTTGAAAAAGGCCATTGGGATTCTTGATATCTCAGGCCTGAATAAGTGGCTCATGAATATTTATTTGTTTGTGTTTATTTGTTTTTTAAAAAAAGAACGCTATCTGAATACATGTCTTGCTTAAGTTTCTGGGTTTCTGAAAAAAAAGGTTGGAGTTTATGTTTGTGAATATCGTATTTTATTAAAAATGACCTCCATGTTCCAATTGTAGAAAATGAATGAAAGGAGTTATTAATGTTTCTTAAATGAAATAAATAAATAAAACACAAACAAAAAAAAGGCATTTTATATATATATATATATATATATATATATATTTATATAGCCAAGGATTTATCTAAGCAAATAAGTAACAGGCTTCTAGTGCATAAGTAAAAGTGTCAAGTGTAATAAATGAAAAATTCCTTCTTCCAAAAAGTTTTACTAACTTATTGGAAAAAAAAAAAAAAAAAAAAAAGGATTTGGAACATATATGTATATTATGTTTTTTTTGTTGTTGTTTTTTTTTGTTTGTTTGTTTTTTTTTTTTAGTTTTTTGGAGTTTTAACACAGAATCCTTTCCCAAACCTAAAAACGTTACCCCTGATATAGTGGGTAGCTTCTCACTTCTCAAACAACCATACGTATCTTGTGGTCATGGAAAGGTTGTTGCTCTGTTTCATAGAGGATAAATTTTTATCTGCAACAACCAAAGCAACAATTAAAAAGGTTGCTAAAACTACTAAAACTGGCTAAAAGAGGTGTCTAATGCAATATGAATCATAAATAACACCCCCCCCTTAAAGAAGTCCAAAGAAAAAATCTGAACAAATTTTTCTGTAAATTAAGTAAATGTTTCTGGGAAAATTGTTGGGCAAAGTTGCAAATTCCTGGCTTCATTTCTGAACTTACGGTAAAAGGATTTGGACATGTTTGGACTTAACAAACGTTAATATGTAAAATTTCTGAAGTCCCAAAAATTTCCCAAATCTAAAAACTGGAGACAAAAATAGATTTCATTGTAAATGACCCAGGATGCATTGGGATATGTTGCAATATCGTTTGAGTATTTAAGCTAAGATTGGATGTTGTTAGCGTGTTTGGTTTGTTATTTTTAGCCCAGTACGAGTCATGTTAAAATATTGATCCACACCCTCAGAATAGAACTCACGATACATCCACTAGCCAACTAACTTGGCTAGCATGAACACAAACGTGTGTGTGTGTGTGTGTGTGTGTGTGTGTGTGTGTGTGTGTGTGTGTGTGTGAAAGACTTGTGTGATCCTCATGTGATGAAGTAAACACCAGCGTACGAAGGCGACGGGATGACGGTGTGACTAGCACAAGTATTTCTGTATTTTCCTCTCACAGCAAAAGATCTAAAAAGTGTCCTTGAAACCTCTCTCTCTCTCTCTCTCTCTTTCTCTTTTTTGCTCTCTGTTGACAGGTGAGCTGGAGCGTTACATGTAGATTAGCATGCCTGCGATATTTAACAGATTATGCAGATAATTAACTCGTCCATTGATCTGTGCTTAATCAAAAAAAGGTGAACATTTCCTCCAACACACACACACACACACACACACACACACTTTAAATTATAGTGTGCATCTTTCTTAGATCATCAATAAGTGAACAACAACTATATTAAGAAATGAATAGTATAAATAAAAATACACTTCAATTATTGAAATTAGCTGAAGAAATACAAAAACGAACCGCCTAATATTAGCTACATCTCAACTTCAGCTACCGAGAAATGCTTGCTTAGCAAAGTTTCTTATGTACCTTGAAAGGTTCCTTAGGTAATTAAATGTTGGAGGTGTTCCCTGGAAATGGCCACTGTTTGGCCCTTAACTCTCAATTGCTCACTTGTTTATATAATGGCATTGAGAGCTGCTCTGAATAAAGGCAATTCCATAAATGTAAATAACTCCTGGACCCCTGATTGGGTGCCAGAAATAAATTGGAAGGAATGTTCTTTTGGCTTTGTGAAATGCTTTTTTATCAAGTAGTAAAAACAATCATTTATTGCTCCTCTGAGAAATTGAGGAACTGAAAAAAAGTTTCCCAGTTCCTGAGAAAGTTCCTGAAAAAAATGCATTTGAGGGCTTCTGGATGCTGGGAATGTTTTCTGGTTGCTTGGTATTTAAAAAAAAAAAAGAAAAGAAAAGAATAAAGAAAAATATTAATAAATAAATAACATGCTGACAAGTACCAAGTCAGACAAAATAATTCAGAACAAAATAAAACCTGAACTGAAGTTTCTTGAACTTTTCTCAATTTGAAAATATTGACTTCTTATCTGTATGATTTGATTTGCTTTATTATTGTCACCTGCAATTTCTTTTTGGTTTCGTAAAAAAGAATCCCGGTTCCATAAAAAAGTTCCTGAGTTTATTCTGTTTCTAAGCAAATTCTTACATACTGTATGTTTGAAACAAACATACTGGAATCTTGAAAAAAAAAAAAAGGTTTCTGTGAAGGTTCCTGAGTTTCTTGACAAGTTCCACTTGGCCAAGAATGTTTGAAGCAAAAATATTGGGTTCCTTAGAAAGGTACTGTGTTCTTGAAAAGGGTACTTCTGAGAAAGTTCCTGCAATTGATTTTATCAAACATATTTAGTTCCTTGAAAATATAAAATGCATCTGGGATACTGAAAAAGGTCCTGAATTACTCAAACACTTTCCTCAGTTTCTGATCAAGTTCCTGCAAATGTTCCCGATAAACATATGAAACAAAGATATATATATATATATATATATATATATATATATATATATATATATATATATATATATATATATATACAGTTCTGATTTCCTGAACAAGTTCAATTTCTGAAGAAAGTTCCAACAAATGATTGTTACCAAGATAATTGGTTGGCAAAAAAAAAATATCCTTGATTTCTGAGAACGTTTCTGAGCAAGTTTTTACAAATGTTTAAAAAAAAATTTCCTTGGAAAAAAAAATAAAAAACTCTTCCTATTCTGGGTTCCTCAGAAAGTTCCAGAAAAAAGTTTCTCGCTCCTACAAAATGTTTGTAACAAAAATATGGGATTCTGGGAAAAGGTTCTAATTTCCTGAGCAAGTGTCTGAGTTGCAACAAGTAATCTATAAACCAAGATAATTGGTTCTGGAAAAGTTCCAGAGTTCCTAAAAATTCCAAGATGCTGAAAAACGTTTTTCTCTTCACTGCTTGGGTTCCTTTGGAAGTTCCTTGGTTCCTTTAAAATGTTCCTGAGGTTCTTAAAATGATTTTCATTGTTTCCTAAAAAGGTCACCAGTCCTAGATGTTCTAGAGAGAATAGACTGTAGTCAATGTTTGATCAAAGCTGGCTCAGAAATTTTGACCATGACGCAGACAAAGTGCTAATGATTAGCTAAACTCCGCCCCCTGCGTTACGATTCCACCATATTTGCATAAAGGTCAATCCTGTTTGTTTGAGAAAATGTGCCATGTTTGATCGCCCCCAGGCTGACGGCCGGACGTGTTGCCGTGGCGATGGTGTCGCTCCCAATCCGCTGTCACAGTGATGTATTGTTTGCGCAAGCGTGTAGCTGTACACGCCGCTGTGTGTTAATTGAATTTTAGATGCCACTAAGAAGCTCGTAGATCAAACTGACAGCACGGATATGAAAAGGCTTATTTCACCACGACCAGACTGGAGAGCAGAGTGGAAAGGTCAAGCATCCGAGCACAGTTCCTCCGAGTTGCGTGATGTGCGAAGGGGGAATTTCCTCCAGAACTTCCTTTGTTCCATAAAAGTCATGAGCACTCCACCAACTCCTGACCTCTTATTCTGACCAATCAGAACACAGCTTTGTAACAAATATATAGATATGTTTTAACTAAAATGATGACCAGTGGGTGGAGCTTAAGAAATTATTTTCCCCTCTTGACATTCTGTGCCCTCAACAAGGGCAGCGCCTCAAACCCTCGGATTTTCCAGCTAACTGGATTTTCCTTCATTTCCAGGAAAGATGCTTAAGAGTGCACAAAATCGGACGCATTCAGATCCGCTCAGCGGGAACATCAGCAATTTCAGGACTTTAACCCCCACCCCCCTCCTCCAAAAACAACAAATTGCCGATTCCTGTCTTCCCCGAGTCACTCTTCACTTGCTAACTGGAGTGTGCTCCCGCGCACACGTTTGCTAACTCGCCAGAGCGTGAATATGATAATCTGAGTCTGAGTCTCCTGCGCGAGCGAGACTTCCTGCCAATTATGAGGGAAATATGTGCGAGTTAGCTGTCCCTGATCTAATTAGCGGAAAAATACCTGCCGTGTCGATTGTGATTACTGACTCGGCCGCAGCATGACTCACATAATGCCTGAGTGAGCGAAAGACACAACACACACACACATATATAGACAAACACGAGTACACAAACACACAATTCCTATCAATCTGAAGAGCTCAGTTTTATGTCACAGTTTTAGCGAAACTAGCCAAGTTATGCTAAGAAAACTAAGGTACATCCTCAAACATTTCAAAATTGCCTCTTGAAAGTTACTAGGACATGGAGGACCTTTTTAAAAGTCCTTCCTAATTGGTGAATCACTGTGTCCAACCTTTCTATGTTATATCTGTTGTCCATTTTGGGACAGTGTCCAAAATCCCTACATTTATACCGACAATACGTTCGGATTTTGGGTGTACATTCGATGTACACTTACTAACGTATCATTTCCTGTTTAGTAGCGCTATGGCAAATCTCAGTAGCCATACATATACCATACATCGCATTATTGGTAAATGCTACACCTTGACATATTAGAGACAGTGGCATTGACTAAAAGACAGGAGGTGGAGCTGGAGGTAGCAGACCTGAAGATGTTGAGATGTTCGTTGGGAGTGACGACGACGGACAGGTTTAGAAATGAGTTTATTAGAGGGACAGCGCATGTAGGACGTTTTGGAGACAAGGTGAGGGAGGTGAGATTGAGATGGTTTGGACATGTGCAGAGGAGGGACAAGGGGTATATCAGTAGGAGAATGCTGAGGATGGAGCCACCAGGAAGGAGGAAAAGAGGAAGGCCAAGGAGGAGGTTTATGGATGTGGTGAGGGAAGACATGCAGGTAGTTGGTTTGAAAGAGGCAAATGTAGAGGACAGGGGGGTATGGAGACAGATGATCCGCTGTGGCGACCCCTAATGGGAGAAGCCAAAAGAAGAAGAAACGTACACCTTGACTACGTTTTTGGTGTATTAAATCGCAGTAAAAAATTTAATAAAATTCTCACATTGACTGTATATTCATAATATATGGAAAAAAATGAATTTTTCTTGCTTATTTACCATTGTTTTTTTTTTGTTTAGATCAAAATGTATTTAATTTCATTTAATTAAATAAACACAAGTAAATAAAATGAAAGTAAAATAAATAAGTAGAAGTATACGGTATATACAGTGGCTGTCAGAAGTTTGGAAACGTCTTTTATGGTTTTTGAGACACACATATGTTCCTTTTATTTAGGTAAAAAGGTATAAACAAAAACAAGAATTGGACAGTGAATGAATAAATTAAAGTTCTGTGGAGGCTAAATTAGACGTTTGTCTCTAACAGAAGACCTTGTGTGAGATAGAGAACAAGAGTGAAGATGTGATCGGACCGCTATCAGGATTTTATTTCCCCTTTCTTTTTTACCTCTCTTCAGTACTCAACTCTTTTTCTTCTCTTATTCCCCTTCTTTAAACAAAAATGAGAAAGCAAGAAAAATGTCCATGCCAAGAACACAAAAAAAAATGGAAAGGAACACTCCGTGCAATATAGTAAACAACAACAACAAAATAACTATTTTCTATAAAACCTTTTGTCATTTTGCTTGCAATTTCTAAATACATTAGCTTTTCACCTCATGACATTAAATCTGGCTTAACAAAACAACGACATGCGTCACAACGGTGAACTAAAAGTCGATGGAAATGTGATGCAGCCGAAAGCCTCGAACGACCAATCAGATTTGTGCATCCCTCAGACACAGTGTTTCAGTGTGTGAGAGCCAATGAGGGTTCCTGCTAGGGAGCGAGTGAGGAATCGGGTGGAAAGGTGCGCGTGTGTGTGTGTGTGTGTGTGTGTGTGTGTGTGTGTGTGTTGCTGGGTTCAATAGCTCTTTTCTGTTTCGGATCAAGGGCGCTTGTGCTGCCGTTGCCATGGAGACGGGCCACGAGTGAACACACTTCTGTCCTCTCAATGCGAAGTTACAGCGTCCATAAAGTTCACCCAAAACTGAGGCTCTGTGTGTGTGTGTGTGTGTGTGTGTGTGCATCATATAATAAAACAGACAGACAGACAGACAGACAGACAGACAGTTGGATAAACTTCAGACCAGACAGACAGTTGGATAGACAGACAGATAAACATTTGGACAGGTAAACAAAACAAAAAAATACAGTTGGACAGACAGACTCCTGTTTAATAAAGACACTTTCAAAAATCCACATTAGGGAGGATCCGATGGGGGATCCGATTCCCCCATTATGGGGCAGTGCGATCCGATTTCCTTTCCATTCACCACAACGTAACACGATGCAATACAAAAAAACATGATGCTCCGCAATTCAGTATGATACAAACACTCCCCTTTAAATTCTTCGCCTCAGACGCACAGCAAATCCTCAATTAATCACTTTGAACTTCCAACGCCCTTTCACAAACACGCCTTTGTAGTGCAAAAAAAAAGAAAGAAAAGACAAAATAAAACCAGACGTTCTTTTTCTGTTCCGTCTCCAGGAAGACGCAGCTCTACCCCTGCCATGTTAATCTGTATTCTATGTGCCTTTCAGGACACGCCTCGGTCTTCATAGCGTTGTGATCCGTCATATTCACGTAAGAGAACACGCTCGAGACGCAGCTTTCCAAACAGTAAAATGATAAATAGTTCAAATAATGCAAATAATTATATATTCAGAGAAAATATTTTTCTACCGTGAATAGGTTCAAAACGATGCATCACATTGTTAAATTTTTTTTTTTTAGAATTGGTGTGATAGAAGGGTATCTGCAAGAGTGAAAGGGAAAGTTTATAGGACTGTGGTGAGACCTGAGATGTTGTATGGTTTAGAGACAGTGGCATTGAGTAAAAGACAGGAGGTGGAGCTGGAGGTAGCTGAGCTGAAGATGTTGAGATGTTCGTTGGGAGTGACGACGATGGACAGGATTAGAAATTAGTTTATTAGAGGGACAGCACATGTAGGACGTTTTGGAGACAAGGTGAGGGAGGTGAGATTGAGATGGTTTGGACATGTGCAGAGGAGGGACATGGGGTATATCAGTAGGAGAATGCTGAGGATGGAGCCACCAGGAAGGAGGAAAAGAGGAAGGCCAAGGAGGAGGTTTATGGATGTGGTGAGGGAAGACATGCAGGTGGTTGGGGTGAAAGAGGCAGATGTAGAGGACAGGGGGGGTATGGAGATGGATGATCCGCTGTGGCGCCCCCTAATGGGAGCAGCCGAAAAAAGAATAAGGTGAAACTAACCATCCCTACTGTAGACACTATGCACAATACACAATAGGAGAAGATTCAGAGAAACTGCTGGACAGAGACTTGGACCATTCAAAGACATTTGGATAGACAGACAGACAGACAGACAGACTGTTGGCCAGACATTTCTCTAATCTGAAGTTCTTTATTATTTTCTGTTCATTCTGTTTATTTATATTTATTCTAAGTTTCGCTCTTTTTGACTGTGTAATTGTTTACATTATTCAATTCTCCATCGTTTCCTTCATTATATTTTTCTTCCTTTATTTGTTTCTTTTTTATTCTTTCTTTTTTTGCTCTCTACTCTTGATTTCCTTGCTTTTTTATTTCCTCCCTTTACTTTAAAACATTTAAATGTTTTTTTTTCTTCTTTTTCTTACTGTCTTTTTCATTTTATAAAAATGTGAATTAAAAAATGACAAATTACAATTTTTTATTTCTTTTTCATATGAACTTTACAACAAACCTATAAGTAAATGAGCTACAGTTCATGCTACACTGTTTGACCAAAAGTTTGTGGACACCAGGCCAAGATGTATGTGTTTTTTTGAACATTCCATTTCTGCTTTTTTGAATCCCCATTTGAGATGTGAGATGTTTCACTCGATTTCCTGGAGATTTGTGCTCATTCCGAGACCAGGATGTCAGTAAAGCTACTGAGGTAGGTGAGGTGAGGAGGCCTGGGGTGCCGTTCACATTCATCCCAGATGTGTTTAAAACGGTTGGAGCTCTATAGCAGGAGATTTTCCAGTCAAAACCATGGAAAGCAGATCTTCATGAAGCTTTGTGCACGTTAAAAGAGACGTGGGTGGAGAAACGCATGCGTCACGCTGTTAGAAAAAAAATCATTTAGAATTAATTTTCTTGACTAAGCACTTTTTCCATACAGCTTAAATGCTAAGAGCAATGTGTGTGTGTGTGTGTGTGTGTGTGTGTGATTATTATAAAGTGTGAATGTTATGAATCTGGACTTCATTTGTAATTTCTGCCACAAGGCGACTATTTCATCATCAAACCAGGCGCCATATCAATGTGCACAAACATTTATCACCTCCGATGCCTCATGGCACTACACACACACACACACACACACACACACACACACAGACACACACACACACACACATTGTTCCACCAAACACACAGTCATGCGTAAAGCCCGAGCTGTGTGTCCTTATTAAGATTCATTTCCCTCCACAAAAACATGCGCACACACACACACACACACACACACACACACACACACACACAAAACCCCTGGAGCGCGGTTGTTTTATTCATTGTTGTGCCGTCCTCAAGCGTTTAATCATAATCCTGCTTTAAAAAAAACACATCTGCAGTATACACCACTATCAGCCACACGTCTATACACACGTTGTGTAACGAAACCGCACAATCTTATCACAATACACACCTTTAAATGACTGTTAAATTGTGTGTTTGGGTGTATTTATGCATGCGTGGATACGTAATTTCTTAGAAATGAAAGCGTTTCATTACTGATTTCACATAAATATAGGCAAGTCGGAGTAGAAAAGACGATGGATCAGAAGGTTGTGAGTTCAAATCTCAGAACCATCACGTTGCCATTTCAGGGCCTTGGACTACTGCTGAGATAATTGTAAGCTGCTGAGATAAGTGCAAGATGCCATTTAAGAATTAGAACAATAGAAAGAAAGAATTATACCATTTGGTACGATCCAGGTTATGGCAAAAGACTACACTTCCCATGAGCCACTGCACCAAGTCACAAGTTTGTTTCTGCACCTAATCTGTTGATTAACACTTGTATCCAGACTCATCTCTTGTTTGTATGTTCCTGTATGAATGATAGAAAGTATGCAGGTAAGTAAATGATAATTTTATTATTAGATAATTAGGCGAGTTGAACAAATGAATATGGAAGTAAATCAAAAGTCTGTCTGGACGTAATTAATGCGTAAGTCTGTAAATGTAAGTTAACATACGTAAGTGATCCACTTCATCCCAGAGCAGTTCAATAGCACTTAGGTGCAGTGACTGGGCAGGCCACTGTCTAAAATTACGCTTACAGACATTCGCTTCGGGTCATTTTCTTTTTTTTCTCTAAGTAGGGAATGTTAGCCGTGTTGGTTTCCTTTCACTTTCCGGAATAATCTCCAACCTTCCCTGCAACCAAAACAACCCCAAATTGTTCAACTTCAACCTCCATGTTTGACTGTGGGTTGCGTTTTTTTGTTTATCATGTCTTTACTGAATGTTAACGATCAGTACCGCTGTTTGGTTTATTAGAAAGAATACATAGAAACCTGGGTTTTATCTTTAAGACACTTTTGTATTTATGGATGCAATTATTTTGAAAGAAGAAGTGTATTCGGGCAAATTTCATAGTTGGCCGAAGCTAAATTCGGCATGTGGAAAAGTCCTGGAACATTAACTTTATTAAATAACAGGAAACTTGCTTGAATTCGAGCGTAAATGGTGTGTGAATTAACACCGTATTGAAGGGACTTTATCATTTAATTGATGTTTGATGAATAAATTAAATAACTTTAATTTATTGAGGGGTACAATGGTAGGTCATTGTGTTTTGCAGTATTATATGTGATCATTTGTATTTTAAGGTTTTAAATGTTAATTAAAGTGGTTCAAATGGTCTTCTGTTCTCCGTCTTATATGAGTACATCTGTTAGAGCCAAATTTTGTACATTCGAGAACTTTTCCAATTCTTGACTTTTTGCCTTAAAAAAAATAAATAAAATGTAAACACTATTTGACATTTCAAAACCCTTATAACGCTAAGAAACAAATGGACACTAAAATGTAGAAAAAATATGTTTTTGAAATTAGGACTTGTAGCAATTTATACACATTTCTAATTTTTAATTAGTTTTATTTTATACCTTGAGACTCCCCAAAAAACACAAGCTTAACTTAAACCTTTGTGCGAGTAGATCTTTTCCCTTTTCCCCTTTTTAGATCTTTTCCCTGCCAAACTGCTCGAAGCGAAAGGTTTAAGGTGGAGATGAAAAAGCTGTAGGTCGAGGGTCAGCTCTGTTCAGTCTGTATAGCTGAGACCTTTAAAGGCCAAACAGTAGAGAAATCCAAAATTGAAGCAAAGCCAAAAGCATCTAAAGGCAAACCCACACGATGTGAACAAACATTCTAGAATTACTGTTTAAACAATGTAGAAATAATATCACTATCAAAACTATTTATTACTCCTTTTTTGGTTTTGTCAATTGCTTTTTCACTGTAGTTTTCTTTTCTCATTTTCTCTTTCTTTCTGATTTTGTGCCTCCCACACAGCACAGCCAAAGCAAGACAAATTGAATTTAATCTTCCCAAAAGTCTGGAAGGAGAAATGTTTGTCTTCCTATCGAGAAATAGAAAAAAAAAGAAAGAAAGGAAGCAGAGCTGAGAAAACAGGTCGCTATAAATCTTCACTCCATCTGCTAAAGAGGAAATGAAAATGTCGCGCGCAAGAGAGGAGCGTATGTACTTTTGTTCTTAAGGCAAATTAATGTCATTACGGAGGCGCCTCGCTAATATCACAACAAATACAGCGGCAACACAAAAAAAAACCGAGCAGGATAAAAGCTTGTATTTTTATAGTAGTGTGTGAGAGATCAATAGTCATAAAAAGCTCGAGGGGCTTATTTTATTATCACGTCAAAACCAGAACACAAAGAACGTGCCAGCCTTCAGCTCGGGAATGTCTTACTTCCTGGTTGGCGAGCACCGATAAGAACCCCGTTTATTCTGCGGCGAATGGGAAACGACTTTATCTCCTGGCACAACAAACTGTTGCCTACCTAGACAGTCTTCTCTCAAGCGAATCGAACGAGGGAATAAATTATTTTGACAAGTCCAGGATGACAATAATGTTGGCTGTTTGATAAGTAGGGAATAAATCAGCATGAGTTAGTCCTGTTAGAGAGAAAAACGACGTACCGGAACAACGTGATAAACCATTGATTATTTTTTGAAAACAAATCAACACGCTGGTGAATTTGGTCAATAAGTAGAATTTCAAGATAGAAATTCACTAGATAGAAGTGGTAGAAGTTAAGACTCTGGGTTACTGATCGGCAGGGTGGAGGTTTAGGCCTCAGTATCATCAGCTGCCACTTTTTGGGCCCTTGAACAACTCTCTGTGCTCCAGGGGGCGCTGTATCATGGTTTGCCCTGCATTTTGACCCCAGTCTGTCACTGCGCCCAACAAAACACTTAATCTGGCACCAATTTATAGGCACTACATGTAAACACATTCAAGTTAAATTTTTTTTAGTTTTAAATATTATATTGCGTCCAATGTTACACTTCCCACTTGCACATATCTGTATATTAGATCAGTAAAAGCTGCATCCAGAATGTACACTGTGTCTAAATCTTTCTCTCTTTTTTTATTATAAATTTTATTGTACCTGGAAGCTGCTGCCAACAAAATATCTTCAAATAGGAGAACACGTAGCAATAAAACCTTTCTGATACTAAAAACATGACTCTGAGTAGCTCTAGCAGTAGAAATGTTTGGGTAACAAACTCCTTGTAAATATAATGATGTTTTAAACCAATTTTTTAACTCCTAAATGATTTTTTACATTTTAATAATCTTTGTGATTTTCCACTCTTTTGTTTTTAGCTTATTCTAAAAAAAGAAAACTGCATAGGGTTACATAAACTGATTGTTTCAAACGTAAAATTGAAGAAAGACAAATTCTTGGAAATTCAACAAAAAATATACATCAGTGGGAACAATGGAGAGAAAAAAAAGCAAGATATGGAAACAAGAAGAAAGCAAAACTTATTTTTGGGCAACTCTCGGATCAGTTGATGCGATGTGAAACTAAAAATTAAAGTTTTATTTTCATCATTAACTCTCTCACCACAAAAGTCGTCTGAAGTGTTTAATAAAACATCCTGGCATTTCTAATTGATTCCCTTTGGCCCATGATGCCATTTCAATTAACCTTTTCATCGTAATCGCTAAAATAAAAGGCTGGTTTACTGGGGGATTTTGTGTGGCATAAATAACCAGAGGTGCTTCGCTTTTAGTGATCGCTTTGCAAATGATTATTTCAAATTGAAGTTGAGAAATATTAGTATTGAAATTGTAACACTGTAACTTGTGAATGGATCAGAGGCCACATGGTTAAACAATTACTGTGGATTTCCTAGACCTAGGCAAAAGACCAACAGATCCAATAGATCCACCAAACAATATTCACCCATACATTAACCAACCAAACAACATTAACCAACCAAACACAAACATTTACCAGCTAAATATTAACCCACCTGACACTAACATTCAACCACCAAGCTATAACCCACCAAGCACAAATATTTGCCCACCAAACATTAACCCACCAAACACCAATATTCACCCACCAAACACCAACAGTTACCACCCAAATATTAACCCACCAAACACCAACATTCACCCACACTAAGCAATACCCTACCAAATACTAACATTCACCCAGTGAAACATTACCCCAACAAACACCAACACATATTTTAATAATAAATTACCACCCAAATATGAACCCGCCAAACACCAACACTGACCCAGCAATTTCCAACCTTTTCCCACCAAGCTGTATAATCCACCAAACACCAACATTCACCACCCAAATAGTACCCCACCAAACACAGACATTCACTTACCAAACATAAACATTTACCACCCAAATATTAACCTGCCAAACACCGACATTCACCCAGCAAACCCCTAACCTTTACCCAACAAGCTGTTATCCACCAAACACCAACATTCACCTTTACCAACCAATCACCCACCAAACACCAACAGTTACCACCCGAATATTAACCCACCAGACACCAACATTCACCCACCAAGCAGTGACTCACCAAACGTTGACATTTACTAAACAAACACCAACCTTTACCCACCAAACACCAACATTTACCACACAAATAGTACCCCACCAAATACCAACATTCACCCACCAAACATTTAATCTGAATTTGAAACCATTTACAGAAAATATACTCTGAAACAATACTTAAGTTTCAAGGGTTGTTACAAAATCTCCATATCTTAAAAGTTGCTTGGAAAACATCTTTCATATTTTAATTTCTCAGTCTGGACATTTTTGCACTTTTGCCAATGATGCCCTGCCTACTGTGACCTCTCCTTAATGATGTCCTAGTGGGATGACCATATAAAAACCACATCAGAAGCCAGGATTGAAAAGTCACATTGCTGATGTTGGAATTCTAGTGTTTGTTTTCTGTTGTGTTCTTGTGCATTCTGGTTTTGATTTTACGCTGTCCCTTGTGTACTTTTGTTTGCTAGGTTGTAAATAATCGCTGCTGTATATATTTCTAGTGGTGAATTTAACAGTTGTGTTCAGTTGGGTATTTTTGTGTGGTTTTGTGCTCCATACACAGATTGGATCTTGTAGCTATCAGTAACCCTATACTTCACATATCCATCTGAAATATAAAAAACTGCATTTTTGTGTAGAATCGCTTCAACTTCAATCGTTTTCCAAAAGTTGTTCATCCGCACTGCAATGTCTGGAATCGCTTACATCCCGCACTGCGCATGAGCAAAACTGCTACAATATGTAGTCAACTTTACATAAGGAACACCAAGTATGTTGAGCAACTGCCACCTAGTCCAAGGGCCTCCGGAGGGCTGTGTTAACAAGAAAGGTCCTGCATTGCCCCTGAAGTGTTTCAATGGGATACATTTTCTGCACAGTATTAAACATTTTGCCCCTAATGAGAAAGTTAGAGAAGTGCCCCTATTAACCATAATATGGGATCACCATATAGGCATTTCAGAATCGTCCTCTTTGCCACCACCATAGAAACGACGGTCTTCTGTCGTCCAATTAGCCAAACTTGCACTTCGCAATGTCTATGCTTTAATTGTCATGCTTGTCATATGAGGAAATCTACAGTTTATTTCACCCCCAATGAAATCTTTATTGTGGCCAATTGCCTCCCTTGTTTAAGTAAAGCTGTAGTCCAGAGGATCTCCCAGAAACAGGAGGGACATTGAATGAGGCATTCCATAAATTCACCTGGACTTTTTCTGGTTGTGCTCGAGGCTTGAGGTGTGAGTGTGTGTGCTTTCTTGGTTATTGCTTGGTGCTGTCGTTATTAAATGTATTGTACTAGTACTCAAAACGTGTCCCCTTACAATCCCTGTATCAAAAACACAAACTATACAAAAAAGAAACAAATTGTTCTAATAAAAAACCAGCCAATAAATGTAAAGGTTAATGGAATTGAACCCCAGCAAGATCCCAACAAGAGCACTGGGATGGAATTCCCACCAAGTCTTGGTGTATTGATTATCAACAAAATGACCAGAAGATAAATTGGTGGAATTCAAATAGAAATATTCTGTAAATTATAAATAGATGACTTGAGGCCATGAGCCATAACTCATTCAAGTTAATCGTTAATTCGAAGACATTCCCTCTAATGAATTTGTCGCCATTCCCGTCCTCCCTCATCTTGCGGCTTGGATCGAATATGGCTGATGTTTTCTGCATCAGCAGCGACAAACTCCGGTGTGTCTGGTTGCCTGGCGGCTTGTTAGGTTTGTGCGGTGTTTGTGTCCTTTCCATCTGTCAGATCTGTAAAGGCCCTGGCTTGGGACCATGACTCACCTCCACCCATCCACTCCACCCACCCAGCCTGAGTCCTATTTGCCAAAATCAAGCATGCATCTCTGACTCTCTTCTGTTATTACAGATCTGCAGAAGGATTTAACCCCAATCTTCCACCCAAACCTAGGTGAACACTACTGAGGGTTCCATCCGATCTAGAACGTTTATTTTAGTTTTTTTAATGATCACCAAAGCAGAAACCCTCCCTTAAAACAAAAAACTGCAATGCCAGAATTTGCTGCTCTAGAACCCAACTAGTTTTATTTAATTTTTTTCTTGGGCATAGAGTGCTAATTCTAATTCTAAACAAACAGTCTCACAATGGTGAGGACCAGAAACTTCTCAAAAAGCTTTGCCGCTTCTCGATAATGTTAAGTCTTGTGTTTCTAGAGATTTCATTACTTTCAAGTCAAGTCAAGTCAAGTCAAGTCAAGTGGCTTTTATTGTCATTTCTACTATACACAGTGGTACACAGTACACAGTAAAAATGAGACAACGTTTCTCCAGAACCCTGGTGCTACACTAAACAACAAACAACAAAACAACATTAAGCTAAAACACAAGTTACATAAAGTGCATCGAGTGCAACCTGGTGCAAACAGTGCAGACAGACAGTGCAGACAGACGACACAAGACAAGACACAAAACCCTATATAGCGCCGACCAGTAAACCTACTGTATACTAGATTATACAGTACTGTACAAGAAAACTGTAAAAACTATACAAAAATATAAACTATATCCCAGAAGTGAGTGTAAACAGTGTAGTGCAAAAAAAAAAAAAAAATACAGCAGCAGTCGAAGGTGCAAAAACAGCATGTAAACAGTATAATACAATGAAAATCCTAAATGTGCAAGAACAACAGTTGAGAGTGGTACTGTTAAGAATAATAAATAATAAATAAATGAATGGTGGTGGAATGGATTGAGATGAGTGATGAGTGTGTTAGGTGTTAAGTCCAGGAAAAAATGTTTTCAGTTCGTTACACACATTTGAGTGAGTGTGTGTGTGTGAGAGAGTTCTGTTTCAGTTCTGTGTGTTGAGAAGCCTGATGGCTTGTGGGAAGAAACTGTTGCACAGTCTTGTTGTGGCGGCCCGAATGCTTCGGAACCGTTTTCCTGATGGTAGAAGTGTAAAAAGTGTGTGTGAGGGGTGTGTGTGATCGTCCACAATGCTGTGTGCTTTGCGGATGCAGCGTGTAGTGTAAATGTCCATGATAGAGGGGAGAGAGATTCCGATGATCTTCTCAGCTGTCCTCACTATCCTCTGTAGGGACTTGCGGTCCGAGACGGTGCAGTTCCCAAACCAGGCAGTGATGCAGCTGCTCAGGATGCTCTCAATGGTCCCTCTGTAGAACATGGACAGGATGGGGGGAGGGAGGTGGGTTTTCCTCAGCCTTCTCAGGAAGTAGAGACGCTGCTGGGCTTTCTTGGTGATGGAGCTGGTGTTAAGTGACCAGGTGAGGTTGTCTGCCAGATGAACACCAAGGAATTTGGTGCTCTTGACGATCTCCACTGAGGATCCATCAATAATCAGTGGAGATTGGTCGCTCTGTGCTCTCCTGAAGTCCACAACCATCTCTTTCGTTTTGTCCACGTTCAGAGACAGGTTGTTTGCTCCACACCAGGCAGTTAGCCGTTGCACCTCTTCTCTATATGCTGACTCGTCGTTCTTGCTGATTAGACCCACCACGGTCGTGTCATCAGCGAACTTGATGATGTGGTTCGAGCTGTGCATTGCTACACAGTCGTGAGTCAGCAGAGTGAACAGCAGTGGGCTGAGCACACAGCCCTGGGGGGCCCCAGTGCTCAGTGTGGTGGTGCTGGAGATGCTGTTCCCGATCCTGACTGACTGAGGTCTCTCAGTCAGGAAGTCCAGGATCCAGTTACAGAGGAGGTGTTCAGGCCCAGAAGGTTCAACTTCTCGATCAGGTGCTGAGGAATGATTGTGTTGAATGCTGAGCTGAAGTCAATGAACAGCATTCGCACATAAGAGTCCTTGTTATCCAGGTGGGTGAGGGCCAGATGGAGGGTTGTGGAGATAGCATCGTCCGTGGAACGGTTTGGACGATACGCAAACTGCATGGGGTCCAGGGAGGGTGGAAGCTGTGTCTTAATGTGCCTCATGATGAGCCTCTCGAAGCACTTCATCACGATGGGTGTGAGCGCGACGGGACGATAGTCATTGAGGCAGGAGACAGAAGACTTCTTCGGCACGGGAACAATGGTCGTTGTCTTGAGGCACGTGGGAACAACGTTGCTGCTCAGGGAGATGTTGAAGATGTCAGTGAGGACATCTGCTAGCTGTTCTGCACATTCCCTGAGCACTCTGCCAGGAATGTTGTCAGGTCCAGCAGACTTCCGTGGGTTAACTCTGCATAGAGGTTAACTCAGGCGTAGAAGTCGTTCAGCACATCTGGGAGGGAGGGGTCACGGGTGTCTCCACTGTCCTGGAAGTGGTTGTGGATTTTCTTCGCTTTGTCCCCTGTTCTGAAGGCAGAGTCTCTTTGTTTCAGCAGCGCACGCACATTTGCAGTCATCCACGGTTTCTGGTTGGAGCGTGTAGTGATGGTCTTGGAGATGGTCACGTCATCAACGCACTTGCTGATGTAGCTGGTCACTGATGATGTGTACTCCTCCAAGTATTTCCAAAAAAAAATAAAATAATAATAATAATAATAATAATAATAATAATAATAATAATAATAATAATAAAATCGTTTCACTCTTGGGCAGAAATCATCTTTGGTTTTTCTCAAAAAAAAAAATAAGATTAATAAAGATTTTAAATTCTAATAAAAAAGGTTAACTTTTTTTGTATTATTATTAATGTTGTTTTGAGAGCCATAGATTTCACACAAATTACATCTTCACACAAGAGTCGGAAGGTCAAAATTATTCACCAAATGATTCATCACTCGCTCTGTTCTCAGGGTCTTGCTGTGCTACACGATTTCAAATTCAGTTGAGTGAGAGGACGGACCACGTACAGAAAAGAACATTTTAGAGGAGTTCTTTTGTCTAACATCTTGTAAAGCTCAACTTTTGCTTTCTTTGCTTGTGTCCCCTTTATGCTAAATGGCAAATCCACACCTTTATGTCCAATTTGGTTACTGGAAACTCTGAAATGCTTTTCTTCTCTAGATCATCCGAATGATCAGTTCTTACTGTTGATCACGAAACTCTCTTGATCCTCATCATGAGTCAGAAAAAGTCGAGAAGGCAGCTGCAGAGGTAAGTGTTCAGACCCAACAGTCTCAGATTCTGAGGAATGATGCTAAGTTGTAGTCCATGAAGGGCAGTCGAATCAAGGTGTCCTCGTTGTCGAGATGGCATCTGTAGAGCAGCTAAATCATTATGCAAACTGTAGTGGGTCCATGGGTTGGGGCAGGGTCTATATTTACCCCATGACAAGCCTCTCGAAGGACTGATGGGAGTCAGTGAGATGGTTTGGTGGTCACCGTGGCGTGACTTTGAGGACTCCTTCCACACAGGGGGTCATGGTGGTGGCTTTGGAACATGTTGGGTGACTGAGCTGCACAGAGAGATGCTTTCCATTATATATAATACTGCATTTTCTTTCTTTACATTTATTTCTTTTCTCTAGATATTCTCTTGAATTGTTTCTTTTTCATCTTTATTTTCTTTCTTCCCTTCTTCTGGGGCTTTCTACTTGTAATTTTGAATTCTTACTGTGATTTCGTCTTTCTTTACTTTTTTCCATTTTATTTGTATTCAAGTGTCTTATTTATAGATAATGCTTTCTTTCTTTTCTTTTTTTTCTTTTTTTTATTGTATTCAAGTTTATTATTTATATGTTTGTTTGTTTGTTTGTTTTTCTTTCTTTCTTTCTTTCTTTCTTTCTTTCTTTCTTTCTTTCTTTCTTTCTTTCTTTCTTTCTTTCTTTCTTTCTTTTTGCTTTCTTTCTTGCTTTCTTTCTTTCCACTAGTGTTCCATGTGTATCAGTTAATTCATTTATTTTTCTATTATTTCTTTGTTTTTTTTAATTGTTTTCAAGTTTTTCATTTATATGTATGTTTGTTCAATCTTTTTTATTCGTATTAGTCTTACATTATATTATATACTTTTCTGCTTTTCTTTCTTTCTTTTTTTTCTTCTGGTGCCTTCTACTTGTAATTTTTATTCTTACTTTGTTTTATGTCTCTTTTCCTTTCTTTCTTTTTTTCATTTTATTTGTGTTCAAGTTTTTATTTATATATGTTTTGTTGTTTCTTTTTCCTTTCCTCTGGTGCTTTTTATTAGTATTTTTATTCTTACTTTGTTTTTGTCTTTCCTTTTTAAAATTTGTATTTGTATTTAAGTCTTTTATATATATTAAACTTTCTTTCTTTCTTTCTTTCTTTCTTTCTTTCTTTCTTTCTTTCTTTCTTTCTTTCTTTCTTTCTTTCTTTCTTTCTTTCTTTCTTTCTTTCTTTCTTTCCAGTGTTCCATGTGTATCAGTTCTTATTTTTTTTCTATTCTTTCTTTGTTTTTGATTGTATTCAAGTTTTTCATTTATATGTTTGTTTGTTCAGTCTTTCTTTTTATTCGTAATAGTTTTAGATTATATGAAATACTTTTTTGTTTATTTTTCTTTCTTTGATTCTTTCGTTTCTTTCTTTCTTTCTTTCTTTTCTTTTTTTATTGTATTCAAGTTTATTATTTATATGTTTGTTTGTTTGTTTGTTTTTCTTTCTTTCTTTCTTTCTTTCTTTCTTTCTTTCTTTCTTTCTTTCTTTCTTTCTTTCTTTCTTTCTTTCTTTCTTTTTGCTTTCTTTCTTGCTTTCTTTCTTTCCACTAGTGTTCCATGTGTATCAGTTAATTCATTTATTTTTCTATTATTTCTTTGTTTTTTTATTGTTTTCAAGTTTTTCATTTATATGTATGTTTGTTCAATCTTTTTTATTCGTATTAGTCTTACATTATATTATATACTTTTCTGCTTTTCTTTCTTTCTTTTTTCTTCTGGTGCCTTCTACTTGTAATTTTTATTCTTACTTTGTTTTATGTCTCTTTTCCTTTCTTTCTTTTTTTCATTTTATTTGTGTTCAAGTTTTTATTTATATATGTTTTGTTGTTTCTTTTTCCTTTCCTCTGGTGCTTTTTATTAGTATTTTTATTCTTACTTTGTTTTTGTCTTTCCTTTTTAAAATTTGTATTTGTATTTAAGTCTTTTATATATATTAAACTTTCTTTCTTTCTTTCTTTCTTTCTTTCTTTCTTTCTTTTTTTTCTTTCTTTCTTTCTTTCTTTCTTTCTTTCTTTCTCTTTCTTTCTTTCTTTCTTTCTTTCTTTCCAGTGTTCCATGTGTATCAGTTCTTATTTCTTTTTCTATTCTTTCTTTGTTTTTGATTGTATTCAAGTTTTTCATTTATATGTTTGTTTGTTCAGTCTTTCTTTTTTATTCGTAATAGTTTTAGATTATATGAAATACTTTTTTTGTTTATTTTTCTTTCTTTGATTCTTTCGTTTCTTTCTTTCTTTCTTTCTTTCTTTCTTTCTTTCTTTCTTTCTTACTTACTTACTTCCCACCAGTGTTCCATGTGTTTTATTTCTTTTTAGAGAGTCAGAGTTTGTTATGAGCAACTAATATAATCTTAAAAGGTTTGCTCCGAGCAAACGTATGTTCTGTCAGAAGTAGCGGACGCTAAACATGGGGAGGAAAAAAATAAATGATTGGTGTGTTCAGTTTGAATCAGAAAGCTGGGTGAAATGTAATTATGTGGGTTTTCCCTGGAGAGACTACACGGTTAACTCGTCTCTGAGAGCGATTACCTCTCCGTCTCTGCAGCTTTCATGTTGTGGAAATGTGGATTTCATTATTATTACTGTAATTAAGATTAATACACGTAAGTATACACACACTTTACTAGCTGTTGGTGTGCAGTTTGATGTAACATTCACTGTGAATTGGATTTTGTGTATTAAAGAAATTTTTTCCATTAACAAAAAATTAATAAATAAATAATGGAGATTTTTTTTTTCCCTAATTAATTCACATTTCCAAATAAGACCATCAGACATGAGTCATGCATTTATACCCATGCAAAATTCTTCTTAAAAAAATAAATACATTTTTATATATATATATATATATATATATATATATATATATATATATATATATATATATATATATATATATATGCGCATCACTCATGTCTGATGTTCGGTGTTTGTTTAGAAATCTAAATTAATTAGGAAAAAAAACCTTATTTTTTGGAGTGGTAAAGATTTATACAGTATGTATTTATTAATTTTTTTATTCTTCTTTCGTTTCTTCCTTTCTTTGTTGTTCCTTTCTTTTTTATTTCCGGTTTATTTGTATCCGCCTTCAATTGTATTCAACTTTTTTCTTTCTTTCTTGCTTTCTTATGGTGCTTTCTGCTTGTAATTTTGTAATGTAATAATTCTTTCTTTCTATGTGTAATTTATTATTATTTTTTCTGTTTGTATTTGTATTCAAGTCTTTGAAATAGAACTTTTAATTAATTAAGAAAAAAAAAAAAAAAAGTCCATTCTTAAATTTTTTTTTTTTTTTTTTTTGGGAGGTAAAAATTTTTTTTTTTTTTTTATATTTTGTTTTAAATAATTTAAGAAGTGACCTCCAGTGTTTCAAAATTAAATCACGGCCCATTGTGCTATTTAGCACGCCTGACTAATTCCATTAATTGCTTCCAGGATCTAATTACAACACATTCCGAGTTATTTTATTCCAAAAGGATAAATGGCGCCTGCTGCGATGTGCATTAGCTACCGTCATGTGATGGGAGCGCGACATGGTTTACAGATCTGTGTGAAGGATTTGGGCACGGGAGACGTGTTAAAAAAAAAAAAAGTGTTATTTAGAATCTTAATCAGAGTCATTATTTCTTCATGAATGTTAATGAGTGACGGCGCCAGGCGCGACTAATGGCGCGTGCACGCTGATGAGCCTTTGTCTTCACCGGGGCTCTCCTCGAAAAACGAGAGGGAAGACGTATCGTACATATCGGCAGTAAATTCTTAGCGACGAGTTTTTTCTTTGAAGCGCAACACGTAAGTCAGAACATTAGCTTCCAATCAATGTGATGTGCTATTTTGGCTAACAGTATGGGAAAGCTAACACTTAGGAGCTAGCACACACTTGAGCTTGGCATCCATGTTTGTTTGCATACACCAGACCGTAAGATGATCCTATTGCTGTGAATATTTGTGGTCAGAAGGATGTTAGCAACTTCATGTACTAATGGAGGTGAAGTGAGGAGGACTGTTCTATAGCAGCAGATCTTCCACTTCAACATAATCTTCATTCACGTCATTCCGGAACAGGTCTGAGTCTGCTGGTCCAAGTGAAGGGAAATTTTCATGCTATGGAAATGTCCTAAAGACGTCCTACACAATTGTATCCCTCCAGCGTTGTGGTATCCGTTTGGGGAAGAACCGGATATAATTGAAAATCCAGTAGTCCCAATACTTTTGCTGAAACTGTGTGTGTATGAACGGTTTTGTAGAAACGCTCAGCCGAATCCATGCTAACCGAGTAGAGCTAGCGTCTTTACTCTAAAATTTCTGTGTGCGAACCCGCCAGATTAGCATTTTAATCGACTGACGAGAAATAAAGTTTGGACCGTTTGTGGGATAAAAACGACTGTGAACATTATTTTGTGTGGTTCTTTTATTTATTTATTTATTTATTAATTAATTAATTAATTAATGTATTTATTTCTGGAGTTTCAAAGCCTTGGGGGAAGGTGGAAAGAAAGGGCTTAAAAGGCACCTCATGGCGAATTAGCAAACCGCTAGCATCGATCGGCGCACCCCCACAGACGCTCACCGAACTCTTAATGGGTGAAAACGTCGATAAAATCATTTCTGCCGTGTTTTTTTTTGTTCCAAAGCTAAAGGCACACACTCACTCTCTCTCTCTCTCTCTCTCTCTCTCTCTCTCAATTGTTTTACCTTTAATTATGTCCCTCTCTTTTATTCCCTAGACAGACGGATAGACAAATATACGGACGGACAGACAGACAGGCGGCTAGTCAGGCGGCTAGACGTATAGACAGATAGACGTATAGACAAATAGACGTATAGACAAATAGACAGACGGACAGACAGATAAATAGATAGACTTGCTTTCCTTTTCTTTTGCTTTTTCCTTCAGTAAAATGTTTGTAACATTGGATTGAGTAAGAAAAAAGTAAATGAGTGATTAATCTACACGACTTTCGAGTGTTTGTTATGCATGTTTTGTTTTTTTGTCCCTTTTCGAGTGCGCCGCTCGGGTTTGTGCCTCCATGTTCTTAGTGAAGGATGAAATGGGGGACAAGAAAACATTAGCGTTTGACACAGACGTCTATATCGCCTTCATCTACATATAAATTGGAAGCGTGTAGAAAGACGAGAGCGCGTCAGGAGCTGATTATACATCATTACTCCTGCTGGAACACAACAACCTGTAAATCTGCACCAATCAGACGCCTGGAGAAAACCGTCGGAACATACGAAGGAGGGAACGAGGGAATTAGTTTGGGAAAAAAGAGATGATGATGATGATGAAGAGACCCTGAGAGTGTTTAAAGGAAACAAAACAGGGATGCAGTGATTCAGAGTTCTATAGAGTTTTATTTTTCTTTTTCCCCACTTTTATTTATTTTTTTTTTTTCCATCAACTTTCTGGATTTATGCTTATTTTCTTTCTTTCTTCTGTTGTTAAAATGACTTTCCTTTTTTATGATCCATTTCATTATTTTTCTTTCATCGCTAAACTTTTTCTTTCTTTCTTTTTTCCTTTCTTTCATTGTTAATGACTTTCCCTTTATTCGATCCATTTCTTTCTATTCCTTTCATCTCTAATCTTTTTTTCTTATTTTTGTTGTAGAAATTTGTCTTTTAATACAATTCATTTTTCTTTCTTTCTTTCTTTCTTTCTTTCTTTCTTTCTTTCTTTCTTTCTTTCTTTCTTTCTTTCTTTCTTTCTTTCTTTCTTTCCCCTCCATTCACTTACTTCTTTTTAACTTTATTTTCCTTATTTTCTTTTTCTTTACCCATCCACCTTCTTTTACTTATTTGCTTCCTTTTCCTTTTTTTCTCCATCAGTTATTTATCAGTTATTTACATTCCAATTTTTATCTAAGATATTATATATATATATATATATATATATATATATATATATATATATATATATATATATATATAAATTGTAAATTGGTTGAAATTATTCAGCAGTCTCTGCACCCTATAATGACAAAGCAAAAAAAAAAATAAAGACTTGCAATAACTTTTGCAAATGTATTAAAAGAAAAGAAAAAAGAAGAAAGACTAAAATATCACACTAAAATGTGTATTTACACCCTCCGTTATGGCATATGCATTTGGGTTAGGATTTCTCTGGATCACCTCTGAGATATTTCTCCACTGTGAATAAAGTCCAGCTGGGGATTATTCACTGAACTGAACATAATTTGGAAAGGAAAAGATCATCCAGCTGAAAAAAGCTGAGCTGTGAGGTTAGAGGAGCTGAGTGTAGAGATCAGAGGTGTGATGCAGTGAAACTTCTGTCCCACAGAGACCTTCATCATTCTCAACGAGAGGAAGGTCCCAACAAACTCTTCCTATACCAATGTTAATTTTTACTCTTCCTTTTTCAAAATTTTCTTTCTTTCTTTCTTTCTTTCTTTCTTTCTTTCTTATTTTATTCAATAAAAAAAAAATACTTTCTTGTATTTTTGTTTAATTTCTTTTTTTTCATTTTTGATAAATTAAATATATTTTTTTCTTTTTTGTTAAATTTATTAGTATTTTTTTAAAGTAAATAAAAATAATCCAAATATTTCAAATTAAAAGGTCTTCTTTCTTTGTTAAATTAATTAATATATTTTCTTTCTTAATTTTTTCAACAATGAATGAATATATATGTTCTTCTTTCTTTCTTTCTTTCTTTCTTTCTTTCTTTCTTTCTTTCTTTTTTTGTTAAAATTAATTTTCTTTCCTTCTTTCTTTCATCGTTTTTGATTAATTATTCAATTTTTTTATTTCTTTCTTTTTTTGTTAAATATATATTTTAATCCTTTCTTTCTTTCTTTCTTTGTTAAATTAATAAATTTTCATTGTTTATGTTGTTAAACGCCGTGTTGTCCAGTATTTTGCAAAGTGTATGCACAGTTGACCTTGTGCTTCAGTTAACACCAAGTCTTGATACCTTGTTTTGATACTGCTGCTATTTCTTGGACTGTTATTAATTGTATTATTAAAGCTGCCTAAACCTACACCTAAATCTGTCTTTTCACAACACGCTGCTGCCCTCTGCCCAAGACCGAGTTTTGTTTCGACGTTAGAAACTGGTGGATCGGTGTGAGATTAGCGCAGGTGTGTTTGTCGAGTTAAAAAAGACAGATTTTTATAGAGAAGCAGCGTCGCTTGGCCCGGTAAGAGATGCTAGTGTTGTCATCAAGCGTGTTAGGAATTCAGATCTGAAGGTCCGGTGGCACTCGACTGGAACTAATGCTGTTATCTGCGGCAGCTACAGAGGGTTAAGTCAACAACAGCGGGAATTTGGTGGTGACTGATAGCGGCACTGCGAACAACTCAATCTGAGACGCCACCTGAGCGCACGCTGGTTTCTTTTTCTTTCCTTTCTTTTGTGAATCATCCCACATACTCCATTTCACCGACTGTAGAACCTTCTGGCACGGCCAGAGTCCCAAGTAGGACGAAGATGAAATTTTAATTTGCCAAATACAAATCACAACACCTAATCTCAGCCTCTCAAACTATTTCTTCTTCTTTTATTTTTTGTACACTTTTCTGGCTGTTAGCTTCAGGATCGGATCACATCTGTGTACTTTCTAATCTCCCCATAACTGTTCTCATTACCGTACCATGGAGCTACTCTAATCTTAACCATGTGCTAACAGAAGCGAAACCTAACAATATTTCTGACAGAATGTTTAAGCGATGTTCGAATGTACTGAAACGCTATCTTTAGCTAGCGTTTCTGTTTTTCTTACTTTTTTTCTTCCTGAATCCCTCAAGCGAAAATGAAGGCTAACACCTGTTTTCTGCAAGACACAACTTGAGGCAGTGCATCACACTTGAATCGAACCAAGAAATATGTCCAGCCTTCACCTTACACTTGCTAATACAAGCTAGCATGGCATGAATTCCAAGAATGGGTCTCACACATGAATAATCAAAAGATTTCTAACAAAAAAATGACACCACAGTCATGCTAACACTAGATCACTTTAGGTCATGAGAGGATTTAATGCCAAATTCGATCAAAAGGGTAATCATCCTTATAGCTAAAGTTTAAATCGATATTTTTTTAAGGAATTACAATAGACCTTTAGGTTGTAGTAAATAATTGTGCCTCAAAAATACTAGATATCTGACTAACCGTGGAGAAGAGTCCTGAGAGGATTTGTATATTTTTTTATAGCTAGCTAATATGACCCATCCAGGAATCTTATTGAGGATTCAAGGTTCATGACCTAGCCAGAAAGCTAGCATAATCAAACCTGACAGGATTTCTAGATTTCACCTCAGGATTTGTCCATAAGAAAATATGCCTTTAAGAGTGGTAGATTGAATGCTAAAGACCATGAAAAGTCTATTTACCTCTTTTACCGCTTAATATATCCAGCAGTACTCAGATCTTCCACAATAAAGGTTACCTCAGGTCTCATTTAATTCCGTCGCCCCCGCCACCACCCCTCGCTCTTTCTTTCTTTCCAGGCTGAATGTGCTCTCCCATCTCTCTCTTTTTTTTCCTCTCACTTAAAGGTCAAGTGTTGCTTTGTTGTTATTTCCACTGTCCTTTTCTTACAGACTCAGGTGACAAGATAAACGCCGTCTCGCAATACACTCGCGCAATCAGAGTAAACAGTTTAACACAACGCCACTCCATAAAGAACTCATCCATCTCTCCCGGCAGATCTCCTCATGGGAGAAAAAAAAAGACCTCGTCCTCCGCCTGGCATGGAGAACGGAACTTATCATAGTCATCATTCATCCGTTATTCCGGCTGTCTCTTGATGTCTTTTTTTTCTTTTCTTTTCACAGAAAAGATGTTTCTCTTTCTCTCTCTTTTTCTCCTAAATAAATCGTCCCGAATTCTGTTACTAGACCCCTTTTTATCTACACGATGTAAACATCTGAAGTGTTTACTTCGGATTAGCTAATTTGATATGTTTAAACTAGACAGAGTTCATTTACCACAAAAAACGCTAATTAGTAATTAGTGTTAAGCTACTAAAGAGAAAGAGAAAGTTTCTGGATTACTGATCGGAAGGTCAGGAGTTCAAGCCCCAGTACCACCACTGTTGGGCCCTTGACCAAGGCCCTTAACTTTATAACGTGTTATCATGGGTGACCTTGTGCTTGACCCCAGCACATTAAAAAACTGGGATATGTACTGTAATGTGCAAGTAAAATCATATTTCTTTTTCTAAATGATTCATCAACCAAATATATGATAAAAAAAATTATATACTGTATTTTTCAGACTATAAGCCGCTACTTTTTCCCCATGTTTTGAACCCCGCGGCTTAAACAACAAAGCGGCTAATTTATTATTTTTTCCTGGGTTTTTCCCGGTTTCACAAACTTCAAGCCAAAAAACTGAACCCTATAACATTAGACCAATGAAATTTCCGTACGGAAACAAAAAAAAAAACGCACCTCACCTGTGTTCTGAGCTGCACGGCATCGGGAGAAAAAACTTCCATCGGGTGATTTGGTATCGTTGTGCATTTAAAAAAGATAAACTCCCGAGAGAAATAGTTGTGAAAGGAAGGAGGAAGACAGTGAACAATGGCTTTCTTGGTCGGCTACTGTTTAGATACAAGCCGTTGTAACGCGTTGAGTCTGGGTGAAGGGATAGCTTGCTTCTGGCATGCTATTCCCAAAATACCGCTATGCTCCTAAAGGAAGCGCAACATATTTCACCCGTTACACCGTGTGTAACATGTCTTTCGTTAAAGCCTTTGAAAAGTACATAAATGTAGATACCTGCAGCTAATAGACAGGTGCAGCTTATTTATGTTAAAAATAAAAATATTTGTAAAATTCAGTGGGTGCGGCTTATATATGGGTGCGCTTCATAGTCCAGAAATTAAGGTAGTGTGTATGAGAGGACACCTGGTCATGAGTATGACGTGCTTTTTGAGCATCGCATTCCACATTCCGTCCTAATTTGCTCTTATAATTCTATACGCTCTTCTGGGAAGATGTTTTACTAGATTTTGGAATGTACTTGTGCAGATTTGAGGAGATTTTTTCAGCCACAGGGGTGTTAGTAAAGTCAGGTACTGATTTAGGAGGAGACGCGGAGGCTGGGGTTCAGTCAGCGTTCACATTGATTCATGTTAATTAGGTTTGAGATTCAGAGTTCTATAGCAGGAGATCTTCCACTCCAACCCATGTAAAGCATAACTTCATGGAGCTGGCTTTGTGCACAGGAGCATTGTTATGCTGGAACAGGTTTGGATTATATATATAGTCATATAATTATCCAAGTTTAAAATTTAAAAAATGGATACACCAATTGGATTTAACTAAGCAAATGGAAAACAAAAGGCTTCCATTGAAAAAAATTTTGTTTCAGCAACAAGTTATTTAATCCTAACTGATGCACAGAGCAGCTTTTTATTTCTGAAAGGACCATGTCCGGAGACATATCCTATAGTAATAGAAAAGGTTTCATAAGGGTCAAATCATTGGTCTGGATCAGGCACAGAAAATAGTGGAGATTGTAGAAACCAAAAATTGGGCATAATGCATTATTAAAAACCTAGAAGGATAGTAATGAAATATCTGTTGAAATGATTGCAATGACTTAAACCCAAACCCGAAAAATGCTATGTGAAGATCCACAAAAACATTACCAGCATTCAGCATGAGGCCTCGGTTTTCACAAATGGACTTGCCAGTCTAGACCTCAACCCCGTTGAGAACCTTCAGGGTGTGTTGCTTCAATTTTAAAGCTATTCTGGATGAAAAAAATTGTTGTGACATGGTGTAAAACTTATTTAAAATGATGCCACAGCAAAATGTGGTCCAAAGTAATATTAGACTATGTGACTTTTTTGGGCTAGGCAGTGTATAAGCTAGATTTTTAGCTAGTCAGACTTATTTTTCTAATATAAACTAGCAGTGTTAAACATATTTTATTAAGCTATAAGTTCATTGTGCTGATTATTGTATTTGCATCTAAACTCTCTAGTTTAAGTGACCTTTGCTTTGCATGCTTGCATAATATTTATAAGTCGCAGTGTGTTATGAATGAAATTGGCAGAGGATTTATAACTCATTCCAGGGCAGCACAAAGATAAGAAAAAGTCAGCAGTGAAGAAATCGGCAAGCGTGGAAGTTTACATGGCAGTACACATACCATGTGATACACATTATTTCCTCAATGTAGATTTACAACATGGATTTTGTGTAACTTTATTTCTTGTCCTTGTGGAATTTCTGCTCACTTCCAGCACCAAGGGAACATTTGGTACATTGCACACTCAGTGAATAAAAACTCTGATTCTGCTCCATTTTAGGAAACACAAGTGGCCACTGGCTGTGAATCCCTCGGGCAAAAACTGGCATTTCCAACAAAACACTCATATGCACACAAACACACCAGTTTGAGAGCATCTGTAGCATGAGTAAAGCAACAGGGAATGAGCAACACATTCCAGAGCGCTAGGCTTTTGCCAGTAATCGATCGCATGATGCATCACGTGAGATGCTTCAAAAATATCGTCTGTACCTCAAGAGGCTACCTAGATACGTAGACAGCATTTATGAGTTAAATTATGCCCTGGGAAGCTGGGACTTTCAATTTCTCTGACAAGGCAATCCCATAACACAAGTGCCACTGGGGAGGGAGGAAAAAAAAAGCCCCACGTAGTTCTTTTAACTTCGGAAACGAGGCAGGGCTTAATAGCGAGTTGCATTTTCAAACAGCGAGCAGTCACAATTAATGCAAATGGCAGAGCTGAATGTGGCCGTTATTTAAAAGAACACCATCGTGCGCCGTTAGGGCCGAGGCATTTATGAACTCTCAATTGATTCCGTTGCGTCGCTAACGGCCCTTCGCTTGATTAGACATTTCCCATGAGCTCGGTTCCATTGAGGTGGAATAAAACATTTGCATGGGGGAAACAAACGGACAAAAAGGAAAAGAAGAAAAAAAAAGAAAAGAATGGACAGCCATGTGGTCCTTGTGGAGATCAATTATGCTAGAGGAGGAATATCATTAAGTGTTTCTAAGAATGCATTAATTCAAACTTCGACTACTTACGTGTGCTTAAAATATATCTATATAAATATCTTAACATTTGATGACCAACCAGTGAACCAGGTTTGATATTTCACCTATGGATCGATTGGATTCACACCGGACCTATAAGGCTTAGAGATGTTTGTTTAGCATCATAGAGACAACAGCTCTTGGTTGTAGGGGTGTCTTGGAGTATCTCACAGAAGTGAGTGCACCCTTCACATTTCTTCAACCATTGTAGTATAACCTTCTAAAGGAAAAATACCATAAAAATGAAACTTGGATATATTTTAGGTAAAAAGAAGTCAACGTACAGCCATTATTTCTAAACAACTGGCAACAAAAGTGAGTTCACCCTAAGTTTTTGTCTGTTTGACGGGACCATAAAAACTTGCGCATCTTGTATTGGAGCAGTTAAAATTTGGTGCATTGTGTACAATTGTCTCCTGAGTACAATTAATTTTTATTTGTATAGCACTTTTAACAATGGACATTGTCTCAAAGCAGCTTTGCACAGGTAATGCGTTAAATAATTAATAAGATTGTTTATATAAATTTGTAAATTTGTCCCTTATGAGCAAGCCTGTGGTCACTGGTACCTCAGGAGTATGATTAACTTGACCAAGAGAGATAGATAGAGGGATAGAAAGAAGGATATGGATTATTAAGTATCCTTATTGTTGTGTAAAATTCAAGGACACTGTGTAGTTGGGGACTCCGGCAAGACTCACTATTGCAACATAACTAAAAGGGAGAACCAGAAGATAATACAGACATGAGGGATCTCTGGGATAAGAGTCGACCCACCGCACCACCGTCAACGAACCTTAGTGAGTGTGTAAGAGTGAGGGGACGACACCATCCAAATATCCCAGTTCACCAAACCTCGATATCCATGATCCCACCAGATCTGCTCCTTTACCTAAGAAAAATCTACTGGTCTAAAGACTTGACTAAATAAACATGTTTTCAACCTCGACTTGAACACTGAGACTGTGTCCCAAACACTAATTTAAAGGCTGTTCCATAACTGTGGGGTTTATTAGAGAAAGATCTGCCCCCTGCTGTAGTCTTCATTATTTGAGGTACCAACAAATAGCCTGCACCTTTTGATCTATTTAGGCATGGAGGATCATTATTGGTACAGATGTTTACTCAAAAACTGTGGCGCGAAACTGTTAAGTGCTTTATCCGTCATAAGTAGTATTTTATAATAAATGTGAGATTTAATTGGGAGCAGTGTAGACTGATTAAAAAAGGGGTGATGTGGTCATATTTTCTAGATCTAGTGAGGACTCTTGCTTCTGCATTCTGGACTAACTGAAGCTTATTTATACACTTACTTGAACACCCCGCTGACAGTAAAACATTACAGTAGTCTAATCTAGATGTAACAAACGCATTAACTATATATTTTTTGCATCCTGTAACATATTTCTGAGGTGAAAAGGGCGATCCTAGTAATGAGTCGGGTAAATGTAAGATATTTGACTTTTACAGAGATATGAAAAAGCTACTTAAGTACAGTACAGTAACATATTGCATTTACTGTCCACCACTGCTCTTTAAGGGTAATAGGTACAAAGCCTTAGGAAGCACTGACTGATCAGGGACTTAAACTTAACCATGAACTTAAATTGTTTTATAATAAAAATTAATGATGGTCTGTTGCTCAGTCTTGGTCTACCTTCATGTCGCCTACAAGTACACCAAATCTGCCATCATGAAACTGACCTTAAAATGTATTTTTTCTTGGGTTTGAAACAAGGAGACATGGAACAAGGGGAGGTGGTTAATGCATTAGTGATTTAGGCATTGGACTCAAGTTCAAGTCACTGCTGGGCCCTTAAGCATGGTCCTTAATGCTCAACTGCTAAATCTTAAGTCGTTCCTGATAAAGGTGTCTGCTAAATGCATTGTAAATGGAAATAGAACAAGGGAATGGGAAGAAAGAATGTGGATTAAAGGGGCATGGAGTTAAGGGGTATGATATGAAAGGAAGGAGCATTGAAGGAGCATTGAGCGAAAGAGCATGGAACAAGGGGATGTGGATCAAGGAGGTCCTGGAATTAAGGAATTCAGCATGTGAAGTCTCACATGGCGATTGCTGATGCTGCACACTCGGTCCCTGGGCCCCACTGTAGTCAGAGGATCTTCTACATTATCTGAAGGGTTTCTCAGGGTGAGAAGGAAGTCAGATAATCAAGGTGGAACTGAGAGACACTTAATCAGATTACTGTCTCGCTATTGATTGTCTCCCGAGCCTCACTGATGAGTTTCCGCTCGCCGTGAAACCTGATATAATCACCGTATCGCCTCAGCAGGGGGAGGACGTGGATAATCAGCCGTGGTGATTGTCAGATTCCCTATTGAAGACCTGACCCACCAAAGCGAGAGGCGGAGAGTCAAGTGCGCAAAGCCGAGAAAACCCAGAGAAAAAAGTCTCAGATCGGTTTTCATCCAAGATCAATGTATAAAGGCATGTATTTTTGTCTGGATAATAGGAACCTGGTGGAATGACAGAATGGCAGCCATATTGGCTCATTTCCAAATACTAGAATTCATTCCGAAGTCCAGTGTTGTACTTACAATGTATGATTCATATCAGTCGTCTTATTAGAACATGAGCCAAACACTGTGTGCTTCCGCTCCAACACAAACACCAAAATTGACAACTAGCATGCTCTAACTTTCATCTCGGCAAATTTGGATCTGTTCCAAAAATGTAGTGTTCTTATTACATTGCCAATAACATTAATGCTTAATTCGTGTTCTGACTAGAATGTCAGCCATTTTGGCTCGGCCCCAAACATCAGAACGTAACCCCTTCGGCTATTTTGGTTTCAGCTAGCATGTTCTTACTACGCTATGATGTTACTAATGTTAACAACTTTGGCTCTGTCCCAAATATCTATTGTGCAACTATTTTGCCTTGGTTTCAAACACCGGACCTCATGTTTAATTCATGTTTTTACCAAATCATAGGCCATTCATCAGCCGTTTTGAAATTGTTACGCGTTCTCGTGCGATATTCCCTTCTTTCAGGGTGATCACTGCAGAACTACAACCAGGAAGAAAAGTCATTTTGCCCTTTATTTCGATGCAGTGTTGTAGGTCATGGACTTGGTCCTTCGATTAGCGTGCGCTGCTATCCCCCCTGATTAATGACCATAATTCAAAAACAGGTGCAGATCAATAGGTGAACCTCCTTCTGTTCTTTTAAGGGGCAGAGAGACAGAACAAGGGAACAAGAGGAAGAGTCAAAAAAGGAAAAAAATTGAACAGGAAATCACCAGGCCGTTTTCTTTTTCTCTCAGTGACGCACATTGTGGTGATGCTAAAAGGCTATTTAACAAATACGAAGACATTTTTGCCAAAAGTCTGTAACTTGGAAGGTACGGCTTAATGGGGACGTATTCTGGCAGTGTCCCAAATCTAGTTGGTTTTGTTGCTTTTCTAACTAGAGTACTAAACTTTTACAGTTTGTGTGTTAATATTTTTAAGTAATATAATGTAGTATAATGCAAGATACTATGCAATTGTAACGACCATTATTCATAAACAATTTATATATTATTTGTTTAAACAAATGTTTAATCATTTGTGTTAGCCATCAATGAGGCAATCATAATTATTGCGTTTATTTTTTAAATATAAAAATGTTAATGCACATTGTTAATTATTAAACATAGTTGGAGGAGGTGGTAGCTAAGTGGTTAAAGCATTCGACGTTGGCTCCCAGCCACCCCAAGTCGCCACTTCTGGGCCCCTGAGCAAGACCCTCAACTGCTCAGTTGTAAAAATGTGATAATTGTTAGTCACTCTGGTTAAGGGCGTCTGCCAAATGCCATAAATGTACAATTATTTTTACATCTCACCTCGTTGTGACCTCATTCGTTTTCCATATTTTTGTCATATTTCAGCTTTCTGTATGGGCGAGATTTTCTGCTGAGGATTGTTTTTTATTGTTTCATCCTTAAGTTTCTAGTGAAGTCCTTCACGTAGCGATTCAAAAAAGCAACGACAAATGTGTAATACCTGCCACCTTGATCCAGATCAAGAACATCATACTGTCTTTTTGATATGACAAATAGGCCACATTTTGTGCTACCAGATGAAAAACGCTTGATATACTGCGTGATCTAAAAGAATATATTTAAAAAAAGGGTTTTTTTTGAAAAAATTAACCACAAAAGAAAATTATAATAAAAGAATAATAAAATAAAATATATATGGCATAAATAGAGCAGAAAGTACTGACTAAATATTGCAAGTAAAGAAAAAAATGATGGCTGAACCCAATAAACAAAAAAGGGATTAGGGCTAGTACAGGAAACTAGGACTATATAAGGAAATGTATGGAAATAATTGCACAATATTATGTGCAGCACATCTAGGTGCAGGCTCTTGCACCAATATAATATTATATTATAATATATATTATTAATATAGAATAATATGTTTATTAAAAAATAAATAATAAAAAAAAGCCTGGCATGAATAGTATTGAACAAATGGGGCAAGTAAAACCTTAAACCTTATTATAAAAAAAGCAATTAGGATTAAAACAAAAAACTATGACCATATAAGACATTTTGGACGTAATCCTACTGGTTTCCTACTGGTAAATATACACGTCTATTAAAAAAAAAAGGCCTGACAATAAACCAAATAAGACAATTATGACCAAATAAGGCAAGTAAAAAAAAACTGCCCAGTAAACCCAATAAAGAAAACAGGAAACCCTAACCATATAAGGAAATCTCAATATGCAACAATATTTTTTGCTGTACTGAACCGATTTAAAAATGCATTTTGGCAAGATTTGTCGCTCGGGCATTTTTCTCGCTTAAAAAGAAGACCGCGAACAAGCATCGTGTCAATGTGAAACATGCTTTTTAATCTGAAATCAATTCTCACTGGATGCTAGGAGCAAAAACAGAAAAAAAAAAAAGTGCTGAGTCACACACTGCGATACTTCACGGTACACGCCGGTACAAGTTCAACTACGCAGTTCAGCGTGCACTCAACCAGAGGGGGGGGGGGGGGGGGGGTTGGAAGAAAAAAAAATTAAATAAGCCTGAAACCACCTGAGAGAGTTTCTTCTAAAAAACTGTTTATGGCCAAAGGTAAAAGTCCATGCGCTCCGCTGATGTCCTATAAAATAAATAAATAAATAAAATAAAAAGTGGAGGGGAATAAAGTGAACTGATTCAGCCATCTCCCTAAGGCTACATACACTCCAGTACAACTTCAAGAAAACACTCCGGAGAGAGAGACAGACTCTTGTGTTATGCCGTGCCTAGATTAAAAAAAGAGCTCTAAATATTAAATATTAAATAAGGGAATCATAAAAGGAATGAATAATCATGAAATAGTAACAAATAAGCATAAAAATCCAGTATAAGGGGATGTACAGTATCTTACAAAAGTGAGTACACCCTTTAGATTTAAGCAAACGTTTTTAGTATATCTTCTCAAGGGACAATACTATTGGATTGAGACTTGGATATAATTTAGAGTTGTTTGACAGGACCATAGAAATTTGTGTATCTTGTATTAGAGAGGTCCTTTAAGTACAATTCTCTAATACTGGCATACACCTCATGGCAAAGAACGAGGTCTTTAGAATTAGAATTGTTGCTCTCCACGGAAATGCCGAGGCTATAAGTTCAGTAAAACCCTAAAACTGAGTTACAGTACAGTGGCCAGGGTCATACAGAGGTTTTCCAACACGGGTTTCACTCGGAACAGGCCTTTTAACGGTCCATCAAAGAAGTCGAGTCCTCGTGCTGTGCGTCAGGTGCAGAACCTGCTTTCGAAAACAGATGCCTGAGTGCTGCAGCATTGCTTTAGAGGTTGTTGAATTGGATGGGCCGCTTGTCATTGCTCGGACCGTACGCTGCACACTGCAACAAATAAGTTTGCAGGCCATCGTCCCAGAAGGAGACTCTTCTAAAGCTGGCTCACAAGAAACCCCGAAGACGACCTGTCCAAGAGCATGAATTACTGGATCCATGTCCTGTGGTCTGATAAGAATAAGGAAAACTTGTTTGGCTCAGATGTTTTCAAAGCATGTGTGTTGACGCTCTGGAGAGGAGCAGAAAGTAAATTGTGTCTTGACTACAGTGCTGGTGGTAGCATCATGGTCTGGGGCTGCATGAGTGCTGCTGGTACTGGGGAGCTGAGGTTCATTGAATAGAAACATGGATTCCAACATGTACTGTGACATTCTGAAGCAGAACTTGATGCCCTCCCTTCAGAAACTGGGTCGAACGGGGTATCCTCAAGCAGAAGGTGGAGAAGCGCCTTGCGTCTAACATCTAGTAGCTACGTGATGTCATTACGGAGGAGTGGAAGAGGATCCAAGCAACAACCTGTGCAGCTCTGGTGAATTTGGACACAGTTTTGACATGTTAGTTTAGGGTGTACTGACTTTTCTTGCCAGTAATCTGTACTGCTATACAAGCTGCACATTGACTACTCAAAAATATCTCCAAGTTTTATTTCGATAATATTGTCCCTTGAGAACATATAATTAAATGGCCAGTGAAGTGTGAGGGGTGTACAAACTTCTGTGAGGTACTGTGTGAATGTGTAAATATGTGAAGGTTTTTCCCTTCACTTAGGAGCCCAGACATTCCAGCATGACAATCCCCCTTTTCACAAAGCCAGCTCTATGAAGATATACTTTACATGAGTTGGAACTGTATGGAACATCTTGAGTGGCCTGCTCAAGATCTCTGATCTCAACCCTATTGAAAACCTCTGGATTTATTAAAATAGCACACATCTTCAGCAATGTTCAGCCTGAATATATACAGGGCCAAAGTTTGTGGCCACCCAACCATGAGATTTGTCTGTGCTTTCTGAATGGTGAACATTTGCTTTATAATAACCTTCACTCATTTTGTGGAGATTTTGTGGAGATTTCTGGTCATTAAGCCACAAGGGTGTTAGTAAAGCTTGAAGATCTTCCACTCCGACCCACTCCATAGCATCCAAAGACATCTGATACAGTTGTGTGGTTCGAAGTTTGTGGTAACAGTTTGAGGAAGAACCACATATAGCTGGATCTCTATTTCTCTTTAATTCTGTTGTACCACAGAGCATAATTGGTATATGAGGAAAATCTTCTAAAAGTACGCAGCGCTCAGTCAAAAACAAAACCCACACATCACAAACTCAAACGATAACCGACAGTGTCAAAGCAAACGTCTGGATTTCTCGAGCATCAAACAGGAAGGCGATTTTTGTAACAAGGCAAGTGCTGTTTTTTTTTTTTTTCCTCAGCAAGGATTTTTAGTCGAATGGGTAAAAAAAACGTAACGCCTGATGAACGTGCAACCAAATAACTGCACATCGAGCTGACAGAACATCGACGAGCTCGCAGAGGGAAAAAGGTCAGGGTTGTTATTGCGCTTCAGCGGCGAACGATTTGCGCTAATTATCCGCGCCGACCAATCAGAAAACCTGTTGCATCATTTTCACCTCTTCCTATCAGTCTTTTTTTTTTTTTTATGCTAACGTTCGGCTCTACACAATCAGGCAAGTTTCAATTAGCGAAGGTTGTTAAGCTAACATTGAGCTAACGCTCATTCAGCACGCCTACTAGCGCTTACTAATTCACCCAAGTAATGTTATGCTAAGCTATTTTGCCACATCAGACAACCGCGTGTGCGATTTCCGCCATGATGAACTCCTCATACACGATCGTCCTGTGTCTCTAACACGCTTTATAACTCTCGTTTATTTCCCCAAACGTCCTCTCTGCCTCCATCCTTCACTCTTTCTGTAAGGTTGACGAGGTCGTCGCGGCGACCGCAGCGGCGTTCATCATTAGTCTTGTCGGGCGATCCCGCGGAGAGCGCTATGATAAATCTCTGTCGATTCGAACGGCTGTTTTAAAACGTGCCCTCGTCACTCAGTTCTCTCTCTTTCTTTTTTCTTTCACCGTTTGATGCGATCTCACTCGGTGACCTACAGCGGAGGGAATTGAGCGAGTGATGTATCTCTCTCTCTCGCGCGCTCGTCCACTCGCAGGTCCCCCACCCCCCAAACCCGAAATGAGTTTTCGATGATCTCATTGCGAGGATTGTAATTTCGCAGATCGAATTTAGGCCTTTGCCTCGCCGCTGTAATGGAGTCTCCTGTTTAACTGTGTTGCCAAGGAGATACTCCCGTCTTTACATGAAAAATGAAGTGAAGCGCCAAGTCAATGCCGCTACGGCATCGAAAGACTTCCTTCGTTTTCGGGCTCCGTATTTCAGGAGGGTCCAGGTCACCTCGACTCGAGCCGTAGCGTCTCTAATCCATCATGGATTTAACTTCAGGGAGGTTTTTCTTTTTTTTCCTCATCCACCAATGAACTGAGTGTCACGCTGGACCATCGTGGACTCGTCTCGTTTCATCCGAGAGAAGAAAATAGCGACAGGAAATGACACTTTTAAAATGGCATTTTTAGATTATTCTTTTAGGCTTTTGGATAGAACAGGCTAGTCAGCCAGATAATACAGTTATGCTAACAATGTTTATCATTTCAAGAATATTCAATCAAAAGTTTAATCTTCTTGAAATGTACACTAAAAATATACTTCTATATACATATTTATACACACACTCTACATTTACTCAAAAGTTTGTGGACAACTGATTTTAAGCTTGGTATGTGCTTCTTTTTAAACATTCCACATTAAGTCCCTTTGGTCTTATAATAACCTGCTAGGAAGATGTTCCACTAAATTTTGGAGTGTTTATGGAGATTTGTGCACATTCAGCAACTGGTGTAGGTGATCTGAGGAGGCCTGAGGCGCCTTTCCAATTCATCCCAAAGGTGTTCATGCAATGGGGCTCTATAGAAGCTCTTCCACTCCAACCTATGTAAAGCTGCACATTGACTACTCAAAAATATCTCCAAGTTTTATTTCGATAATATTGTCCCTTGAGAACATATAATTAAATGGCCAGTGAAGTGTGAGGGGTGTACAAACTTCTGTGAGGTACTGTGTGAATGTGTAAATATGTGAAGGTTTTAGGAGCCCAGACATTCCAGCATGACTTTCCAGCAGGTTTTGGGTCTCCTAGTTTAATTAAAATAAAAACATGGCTGGACAAGTCAGATGTCCCCTGTATAATGTAGTTTTAAAAATAAAATAAAAACTTTTCACTCTGTCAACAGGATTTTGAGACCCTTTTGGAAAATAAAACCAAGAAAGAAAGAATTTAGTCGTTTATTTATCACTTTCACAGATAAGAGGAATGTTAGATATAAATATGTAAATATATGAATTACTACAAATATGGCTAATTGACTTCCGTTTATGTTTTACAATGTCACATAGGCTTGAATTTAATCGGATTTAATTGCACCGGATTTTGACATAAATGTTGTGTATGGAGCTCATTTCCCTCATCATACAGCGCTCCAGGCATCGTTCTCTCTCTCTTTTTTTTTTCTTTATCTTTTTTTCTTTTTAGAAATATGGCAGGATTCAGGCTGGGTGTCAGAAAGAAATCCTGTTAATGAGGCAGAAATCGATTCAGCAGATAAAAACGTCCCCTGGAATCAAGTTTAGCATTAAAAAAAAAAAAAAAAAACGCACTCGGATTTGAAGTGTGTGGCGAGTTAGAGAGCGAGCGCAGCGCCGGTCTGACTCTAATTACATTCCCTCGCCTCACTAACACGGGCCCTGATTGGCCAGAAGGCACTTGTATTTTTCAGACAGCAGGGGTATGGTAGGACGCGTCTCGCTCTCCGGAGCCTGCAGCGAGCGGCGGGAACCTCAACCATTTTTCAGTCTGTGGTCCCACAGCGGAAAGGTCACAGTGGATGGGTGTCAATATTTTATGAAGATCGGCATGAACATGTGGTAAAACAGTGTGAGGTGCACTGAGCGACATTTCCACCTAGCCTATGATTGAGATGTACCGACATGAGAGGTGGCACCGAGCTGACGGTGTGGATGAAACGCTCACTTTTTATACAGCTGCAGGAAGTGGCAGAGAAAACCAGAGGTCAGAGGCCGTTCAGTGGGGTCATATGGCAAAAATCAGGAGATCAGCGGGGTCATATGGCGAAAAGGATGCGTGAATGATACATCATAAGGCTATAAATTATGCGAAAGACAGAAAACCGGCAAGGAAAACAAAATCAAAGCTTCTGATTGGTCGACTGTGATTATGATGCCATCAGTTGGCGGCTGGAATAATTTAGCTCTCATCAGTCAGTGTTTTCAATGCGAAAGTTTTGCGCTTCGTCTATTCTATACAAAACATTAACCTTGCGCTAATGCCGTCTTTGGACAATAAACACTTGGGACTGCAAAGAGCAATTTTAACCTTGACGCGACATATAAAGTGCTCGCTCTCCCGGGTCTAAAGAAAACAAACTGTAAACAGCTCTGGCTTTCGAAGCATTGCAGTTTTTTGTTTTTCTCCCCTGTGAATGTCGAGGCACGTTTGGCAAGGCAAGGCAAGCTTTCTTTCCTTCTTTCTTTCTTTCTCGCTCCCGCTGCAGACGGCAGGAGGCTAACTGCTCCGAGTCCCAGAATGCCCCAAAACTCACCCACAATTTCATGCTGCACTGCTAACGAGCTTGCGGATTTGATGATTGACTGTGATTTGCTGGACGCTCGGTGAGAGCCTGAACACCACTGAAAGGGTTTTCTGTCTCTGGAAAATGACAATTTTGGCAAAATGACAAAAAAAACATAAGGGGGCGATTTAGAGAGAGGAGCAATGTGGAGTAAAACAACGAAAAACAGAGACAACTATTCTTGTTTGTACCAGTGGGTAAAGAATGAATTGTTCTTTGATTAGCCATTCCGTATAGGCTTTAATAGATTTTTCCGTAATCTAAAAACTGGCTTCTATAGCTCGATAATTGAGTGGAAAAAAGGGGTGCAAGCTGGATGAACTTGCTCCAGTCTAATTAAAAACAGATGATAGTAATACTATAAGTCCCTGCTCTCTGAAGAATAGCCTTATCCAAATTTATGGCAGTTCTCTTCTATAATATAGTCTTTGTTCCTTTCAACCACAACTTTTTCTGCCCACTAGACCCTAACCTTTTTCCTTGTTGGCAAATCGAGGATTGCAACTAGAGTCAATTGTTGCCTGTGTCTTTTTCTATTTGTTCAACCAATCCTTTTGTCCTTCTAGTGGTGCTAAAAATGTTGATTTATGCCACAATATGGAGACAAGCAGGTTTTCCATAATCACATCAACAACGGAAGTCTAGGCAGACTATCCTTTAGCATGTCTCGTTAATTCCACTACAGAAACGTGTAACTAGCCAAGCACCAAACCTTTAGAACGTTTCTTTTCCGAATATTAACCGCCTGAATTTGGAGTAATTCCTATTCATATACTTAACATTTTACCTCATTAACCAGACTGCTTTCTCTGACGGATAGATAGATAGATAGATAGATAGATAGATAGATAGATAGATAGATAGATAGATAGATAGATAGATAGATAGATAGATAGATAGAAAGAAAGAAAGAAAGAAAGAAAGAAAGAAAGAAAGAAAGAAAGAAAGAACTTTATTGTCATTGTATAGTACAGGTACACAGCAATGAAATGCAGTTTGGCATCTACCAGAAGTGCAAAATGTATCAGTCGTGCAAAAGTGCAGATAAATATCTAGCATATTTACAGTGCAGATGACTATCTAGCATATTTACAGCAAGTGGTATATATGAAAGTATATACATTGAATAAATATAAAGGCTATTACAGTGCAGAGATGTGTGGACATTCAGGAGTACAGTGAATAAATATAAAGGCGTACAGTGATTAAGAAAAATGTGCAGAAATTAAAGGTTACAAGATGACAAGATTATGGCATTTAAGGATTTAGCAAGCTGAATAAACAGTCTACTATATATATATTAAAAAAATATATATATATATATATATATATATATATATATATATATATATATATATATATACATACATTATATACACAAATGAATGTGAAATGTTGGGCAGAATATACAGTAATGATAAAGATACATTTAAATAAAAAAGTGCAGATGTACTGAGGAGTGAAAAAGATATACTATGTAGTATGTACATGTATTGTACAGACGTTATATACAGTCTTTTGTTTGTGTTGGTTTTGTAGTGATTTAGGGGTGTAGTGTAAAGTTCAGTAATGTGATGGTGGATGGAAAAAAGCTGTCCCTAAACCTGCTGGTTCTAGTGCGTAAGTTCCTGTATCTCCTTCATGATGGAAGGAGGTTAAACAGTTTATGACTGGGATGTGAAGAGTCCTTGATAATGTTGTGAGCTCTGCGCAGACATCTGCTGTGGTGAAGGTGTTCAATGGCAGGTAGTTCCGTGCCAGTGATGCGCTGGGCGGTTTTGACCACCATTTGCAGTGTTTTACGTTCACACACAGTGGAGCCTCCGTACCATACAGTGATGGAGTTGGTCAGGATGCTCTCAATGATGCAGTGGTAGAAACTCGTTAAAATCCCCAGAGACAGATGAGATTTCTTGAGACTTCTCAAGAAGTACAGGCATTGTTGTGCTTTTTTTTACCAGAGCTGACGTGTTCTGCTGCCAGGACAGATCCTCAGAGATGTGAACTCCCAGGAACTTAAAGCTGGAGAATCGCTCTACCTCAGTTCCATTGATGTTGACTGGTAGATGTCTCCCGCTGTTGGATTTCCGGAAGTCCACAATGAGCTCTTTGGTCTTCGTGGCGTTGAGGGTCAGGTTGTTGGTGGCACACCATGCTGCCAGATTACGGATCTCTTCCCTGTAGGCCGATTCGTCGTTGTTTTCGATCTGGCCGACCACGGTGGTGTCATCTGCATACTTGATGAAGATGTTGGAGTTATACAGAGGAGCACAATCGTGGGTGAACAGGGAGTAGAGCAGTGGGCTCAGAACACAGCCCTGCGGTATGCCAGTGTTCAGAATTAGGGTTGAGGATACCTGGTTTCCCAACCTGACAGATTGAGGTCTGTTGGTGAGAAAGTCCAGAATCCATCTGCAAGTGGAGGTGCAGATACCCAGTTCACTGAGCTTAGTGATCAGTACAGTGGGAAGGACTGTATTGAATGCAGAGCTAAAGTCAATGAACAGCATTCTAATGTATGTGTTGCTTTTATCCAGGTGGGTAAGAGCTGAATGAAGAGCTGTGGAAACTGCATCCTCTGTTGACCTGTTCGGGCGATAGGCAAACTGGTGTGGGTCCAGTGTAGGTGGTAGGCCCGCAGTGAGGTGATTCATTACCAGTTTCTCAGTTTTTCATAGCAATGGGGGTGAGTGCAACCGGGCGAAAGTCATTCAGGCATTTAGCAGCTGAGTGCTTAGGCACTGGTATGATAGTAGTGGTCTTCAGGCATGTAGGTACCGTGGCTTGGGCCAGTGACAGGTTTAAAATGTCAGTAAAAACCTGTGCCAGTTGTCCAGCGCATGCTCTGAGAACACGTCCCGTTATGCCATCTGGGCCAGCTGCCTTGCGTGCATCTACTCTGCTAAACACTGAATAGACGTCCGTTGTTGAGAGTGAAAGTGGGCTGTAAGCAGTAGAAGAGTCTGTGGTTGTTGTAAAATGTCCTGTGCTTTGGTCAAAACGAGCAAAAAAGTGATTACGTTCGTTCGGTTGGAAGGCACTGCTGGTTGGTTGAGCTGTAGGTTTGTAGTCTGTGATTGACTGGATGCCTTTCCACATGCGTCTGGGGTCAGAGTTGTGGAAGTGCTCTTCTATGTGGAGTTTGAATGTGAGCTTTGCTTTCCTGATGCCCCTTTTCAGGTAGGCCCTGGCTCTGTTGTAGTCCTCTGCACTGCCAGATTTAAAGGCAGCATCTCTTGCTTTCAACAGGAGACGGACTTCAGAGTTCATCCACGGCTTCTGGTTAGGAAAGCATTTCACGTGTTTGACAGTAGTGACATTGTCAATGCACGTGTTAATATGGTCCAAAACAGATGATGTGTAAATGTCCATGTCTGTGTGAGAGTCCAGTGTGGCCTGTGAGGCGAACATGTTCCAGTCAGTATCCTGAAACTGTTGTTGTAGAGAAGAAATGGCCCCCTCTGGCCATACCTTTACTGTCCTCAGAGCTGGTTTCACACGTTTGATCAGTGGTGTGTATTTGGGTAGCATGAACAAAGAGAGGTGATCAGACTGACCCAAGTGGGGGAGGGGAATGGCTGTGTATGCCCCAGGTATGTTTGTGTATACCTGGTCCAGTGTTTTGTCCCCTCTGGTAGAGCAGGAGACATTGCGGTGAAATTTTGGTAAAACAGATTTCAGGTTGGAGTGGTTGAAATCTCCAGCAACAATGATGGCTCCTTCCGGATGTGCAGACTGCTGTTTGCTGATAGCTGCATGCAGTTCCTCCATAGCTAGCTTAGCATTAGCCTCCGGCGGAATGTACACCGCAGTCACAACAATGGCTGAGAACTCTCTCGGTAAATAAAAGGGTCTGCACTTAATCATCAAATACTCTAAATGAACAGAGCAATGACTTTCAGTAACAGTAGAGTCCGTGCACCATGAGTTGTTAACATAAATGCACAGACCTCTGCCTCTGCGCTTACCAGAGTCCTCTGCCGTCCTGTCCACCTGAAAAACACTGCGACCCCCGAGCTCAATGGCGCTGCTGGGAATGTTGCCATGTTTCCATAAAAATCATGACATTACATTTCTTAATCCTTTTGTGTGATGATATCCGAGCAGCAACTCATCCATTTTATTAGCAAGAGACCGTACATTGGCAAGGAAGACGATTGGAATCGATGGTTGATGCGGGTTTAGCCTTAGCTTAGCCCTGATGCCGCCTCGCTTCCCCTCCTTTGTTTACGGTCTCGCCGCTGGTGCTGTGGTCTCGCTGTCAGCCGAGCTGGATCAGTGGTCCGCGGTGTTCGGGCGATTTCCAGAGGGAGTTCAAAGTTGGTTGAAAGTCGGTATCTGCGAGTGTAGCTGATGTCTAGTAATGCTTGTCAGCTGTATGAGATGTGTGCAAGCTTGTTCTGAGTAATCAAACTTGTTGATGGAGAAATTGCTACTAAATCGCAAAATCTGGAGAGACACTGGGCTTTGCTTTGTGCACGTGCCGCCATCTTGGTCATGAGATTGATAAAATACAGTAAATACTGATAATTTATTGCTTTACTATAGATAATCCTTTAAGACTGTTGTTTGGTCATCAAGGCTCAATGGAAAGTCTATGTAGCTAGCCATTAAGAACGTGTCGCACCCAAAAGTGACCCTGACCAGGCATATTTTAATGGCCACCGATCACCCCGTGCATCAATGAGCCTCGGCCGACCAGGACCCTGTTGCCGGGTTCACCACTATTTCTCCCTTGGACCACTTTTGATAGATACTGACCACTGCAGCCCGGAAACATCCCACAAGAGCTGCAGTTTTGGAGATGCTCTGTCCCAGTCATCTAGATGTCACAATTTGTCAAACTTGTCCTTATTCCCCATTCCCCATTCACTTGCTGCCTAATAAATATATCCCACCCACTAACAGGTGTCATGAAGAAGAGATAATTATTATTTTTTTTTTTTACTTCACCGGTCATAATGTTATGCCTGGTCAGTTTAGCTCATTCCTGCAGACATTCCTGACCAGTCCTGCTCACTCTTGCAAACCCTGGATCAATCCACCTGGATTCTATTCAACAGACATTTTTGACCTATTTTGTCCACTCTGTCAGACACTAGACCATCTTAATCCCTTTTAATCCCAACTGCTCCTTCCGGCAAAGTTGACAGCTTTTTTTTAGGCAGTCTGAAACAATCCCACCTGCTCCTTATCATATCAATCACCAATCCTGTTGACCAATTGTGTTTACTTTTCTAGTCACTCTTGAACAATCCCACCTGCTCCATTTTACCCTTTGGAAAAATCCTGCCTGATTCCCATGAGTCTTCACCTTCGGAAAGAGGGCAAAGTCCGTGGGAGCCGAATCTAACGAAGTAGGGGAAGCGAGATCGTGTGGATTTGTGGTCAGATTAGCACCAGTTACACCATTAGTCTCGTAACTTAATATTATATTAATATACATTTTCTCTGTAAAAGTTACAGAATAGCCAGAGGACAGTGTCTGGATAGTACATCATTCTTAAAAGCATTTATGAAAACAATCAAGTCGAAAAACATTCATCTTTTGCTGGCAATCCTTCAAAAAAATGGAGAAAGCATCCCCAGACCTCAGGCCTGTCTCACCGCTTCTGTGAGCTCTAAGCCTTGTCTCGGTTGTGAAAAAACTTTCTGTCGTGCTTTATGTGTAAAGGTTCACAGCAATAAAAAAAAGGTTCGTTATAATGTTCTCTAAAGCCAGTCTTCTCATCTTGCTTGGATCCAGTATCAGAGTTTCATCAGTGGAATAGAAATAATCCATCTGCTTTTCAGTAAGTTTTTTCAACATAAAAAAATAATAATAATAATGCTTTTCCCTGTGCATATCGTTGCCCTCACTAATGCACCTTTCACCTTTTCATTCTTGTTTTATTCTCAATCAATACCTTACTAAGATGAACACAATTTTTCTCTACTGCATCTTTTTTTTTTTTTCTCCTCGAGGCAATCGATATCCCATTGCAATCTTTTTATGGTTTCCTCTCGCTTATTGAAGTTGGATGCGTGATGATGTGTAATTTCGGACTCGGATTTCTTTCAACAACAGTGTTCACTGGATTGCTCTGTATTATGTCGCTACCCTTGATGTATTTTGGCTCCCCCCACCCCCCGAGTGTATCCATGTGTCTGTCCCGCCCTTTTCTGTTTGCGTTTGAGATATCCCAGAAGAGAACCAGATCTGACATGGGGAGTCGCAGATTGGGAATAGTGGCATCTTGTTAGAAGGATATATAAAAAAGGAGACTGCCAGCATCAATGGCAGGACATTAGAGCCTAGCGTGTGAATCCTAATTAAAAACCAACAAGACACATTTTAATATATGCCAACTGGCTTCTTACTAGCACAAGGGTTTAACAGTATACATCTAAAAGACGTCACATGCTAGCGCACATTTGATGTGGCTTCCTATTAATGCCATGAATAAAACTCTGTTCTTGCTATGGAGCTGTCGGATACGGCGGTGGACGAGGTTCTCAAACCTCGAATACTGTGTGTATGTGTCTGTACTTCACTGAAATATTTACATTTGCAGAAACTTTAACTTAACTACATTTTAAAGTCAAATATATTTTCCTTTTTACTCAACCACATTTTGAGCACTCAGTCGTATGAATGACTTGAACACCCTTGACTTGTCGATTCCTAACCAGAGAACAGCAAGCTGAGCGAGTTCGGTGCTAACTTTGTGAATCAAAGCCTCTATTTTTTTATTACGGAGATTTTCTAGATTAACCTGATTAACAACGTAAAAAAAAGTCCTCGTCTATACACCCACACCCACCTGGGGCGCTGCTAAGTAGTGTACACTCTGGAAGTTTACCAACAGAAGCGGCTAACCTTGAGCAGTCAGAGATGAAAAGCCAACAACAAAACGTCTAATGCTGATCATCAGTCATTCTGACAGCTTTTGTTGTGACCAGCTGAGTGGAAAATTCGTCAACGAAAGGACTGCTGTGTTAATTGTAATGGAGCGGACGGAGTCGGCGTTTTTTCCTCACTCGGTATACTTTTGTGCCTCTGAACTAATCTCTTTCTCTCGATTTTTGGGAACTTTTGAAGAAATACCCACTTTTGGAACTCTCCTGAACTGCACAGACCCTGAATAAACTTGCCCAGTAATTACCATTAAAAAAATACTAATAGTTTCTAAAACATTTTGTGTTGTACATCATGAAACGATCATCAAACTTTTGAAACCATTCTAGAAACTTCTTGCAATCTTAATGCATACTAATGGTCTGCACTGGTGTCCAGTTGAACTGACCAAAGATGCTCAATTGGTTCTTAATGGTAGCCACTAGACATGGAAAAGCCCACAGGGACCATTAAAACCAATCAAATTTCCATTATAATCATTAAAACCAATACAAATTCTGAGTTTGTTGTTGACAAGACAGGAAGAAAGACAGAACGAAAAAAATGGAGAAAGAACATAAAGAGAAAGAAAGAAGGGGAAGAGTGAAAACAAAAAGAAAGAAAGAAAGTATGAGAAGGGGAACGAGAAAAACTAAATGTCTTTTTGAAATCCTGGAAAACGCTTCTATTTGTTTCTCCATTTCTGAAACAGATCTTCTTATAATGTACCCTACCTTGTCCCTAAAAGTTCTTTTTTAAGTTCCTGAGTTCCTAAAGTCATTCATGGAGCTCCTGGTAAGGTTTCATGAAGTTTCCTGTCTTCATGGAAACGCTTCTTGCCTTATCCAGAGAAGGTTAATTGAGTTCATGAAATGTTTGCAGTCTTCAGGAAAGAGTTACTTCGGAGGAAGCACGCTTCGGTGTCCGATCACGAGCCATGAATCATCCATGTGATGTAGAAACTTTTGGTCTTCTGGATGAGGACAATGTCTGTGTGAATAGCAGTGAAACGTATTCATCACTGAATCACTCTAATTTCAAAAGATGTTTTTGATGCGTGTATTGTGTATAGACCACGGTGTGTGTGTGTGTGTGTGTGTGTGTGTGTGTGTGTGTGTGTGTGTGAGATTTGGATCTCTTGGTATTCAGCAGTATTGATTGGTTTGAGACAGGCTGCTGATCTATACACTATTTTCTCAGCTTATTTTTGTTTGTTTGTTCACTAAATGCTAGCAAAGTAGACTAGCGCTCACCATTCCTCCTGATAATGGAGCATACATCAAAGTGTGTGTGTGTGTGTGTGTGTGTGTGTGTGTGTAAACAGTGTAGAGTGTTTTTAGGAGCTACACATCTTCAGTTCGATCTCAAACTGGACAGAGAGAGAGAGAGAGAGAGAGAGTGAAGGAGGAGTATTTGCTAACAGAACTCTGCTGTTCTTCAGCACTTTAGTACAAACTCACCTCCATTTAAAGAACAGAGAAACACATCACTCAATTTACCCACAATCCTTTGCTCTCTTTCTCTCTCTCGGTGTCCTCTCACATCCACTTAGCAGCTCTCACACGTACACAAACAACATTGATCAAACGCAGCACACTGACACGGGGTTTATCTCAGCACTCACTCCATATCAATCAATTATATTATAAGAATGCACTCAGGATTCTTTTTGGTTGTTTTGCCTCAAATATATGAATTCCAAGGACAGAGTGGGGAAAAACAGGTTAGAAGTTAAAAACAAAGTCAACGAATGGGAAAAAGCTGAAAAGGGAGAAAGACTGACAGAAAGAAAGAAAGAGAGAGAGAGAGAGAGAGAGAGAGAGAGAGAGAGAGAGAGAGAGAGAGAGAGAGAGAGAAAAGAACAAAATAAATTTGAAAGTAGAACAAAACAAAAATACATACCAGGAAGAAAGAAAGAACAAAATAAATTTGAAAGAAAGAAAAATAAATAAATTTGGAAGTAGAACAAAAGAAAAAACATACAAGGAAAAAGAAAGAGGACAGAAATTAATAAAAGAAAGAACGAAAGAAAGAGCACAACAATGAATAAGTGAAAGAAAGAACGAAAGAAAGAAAGAAAAGAAAGAAAGAAAGAAAAGAAAGAAAGAAAGAAAATAAAGTTGAAAGTACAACAAAAAAAACAAGAAAGACAAAATGAAAAAAGTACAAAAATAAATACAAAAAGAAGGAATAAAAAAGCACAATAATAAATAAGAAAGAAAGATGAATGTAAAACAAAGAAAGAACAAAGATTTATATAAAAAATTATGAACAAACATCAATGTAAAATAAAAATAAAGAGAAAGGAATAAAGACAAACAATAAAAAGAAGGGAAGGGAAGAAAAAGAAGAGTGTAATGATAATCCAAAAGAAAAACATGCAAATGTTCACTTCCAGTAAATGTGATTTGAATGGAAGCTGTTGATTGGTCGGCTGCTGTAACGTTCACTGTGACATCATCAGTTGTCAGTTGGAACTGAATTTGTGGACCATTCCATCGGTGAGGAGCCTCGGTGTAGCTCAGACATCAGACATCTCACCAAAACCCTGGATTTTATCAGACGTTATCATTTTGTGTGTATTTAAGCCATGACTGTACATGAATTATTGATGAATGAGTCATGAGATCACGTCTCAGCCAATAGCAGCTCTTCACATAACGCATCCTAAAACCTGCATTCAGAGTCACAGAGCTCTTTTTTATATCGCCGAATGCTAATCGGCACACATCTGCTACATCACCACACACACTGTGATTCATCTGTTAGCAATTAATCAACATCACATCCCTGTGGGTTAACACACACACACACACACACACACACACAGATGGACTGCAGTAATGATGTGTATGTATTTATTACAGAAAAAATTATAAAGGTGTAGTGTGTGTGTGTGTGTGTGTGTGTGTGTGTAAGCAAGTGTTTGCCTTTCATTTGTTGCTCGCTCTCTCTCTCTCTCCCTACACACCTCACTTTTTTGGGAGAGGAAGTAATGTAGATCTTACACACACCTCACAGCCTCCCACATACTCTACAGATGAGCAAGATCAGATAGCAGGAGGTCCCTACACACACACACACACACACACACACACACACACACTTAACTCTGAATGAACAATTTATCAAATCACACAACATCCTACATAACAGCTCAATAACAGTGCGCATGCACATACAATATGGCAAGAGATACATTCTGGATAAAAAAGAAAGAAAGAAAGCATTGGAGCTAAAAATTAACTGAGTTATTTTTTTAAGAAGTAAATAGAAAAATATTATTAAGAAGATAATCCAAAAAGGTACGTGAAAGAGAAGAGAAGGAAAATTGCACAATCAGAAAGAAAGAAAAAAATGGATTAATGAATTAATTGGAGCTAAAAATTAAGGGGAAATGCTGATTGTTTTATGAAGTAAAAGTAGATAAGCCAAAAACGGAAACAAAAATAAATGTAAACTGAAGAGAAGAGAAGCAAAATTGCACAAAAAAAAAAAAAAAATATCTCAACCCCACAATAAAGAAAGGAAGAAAGAAAGCATCGGAGCTAAAAAAAAAAAAAATAATAATAATAATAATAATAAAATAAAAAAGGTAACTGAAAATAAATTTTATTTAAAGAATTTTTCTTTCAAAGAAGTATAAGTAGATGATCAAAAAAAAAGTAGAATTAATAGAAGACATGAGAAGCAAAGGTGTTAAAATGAGAGAAACATCCCCAACCCACAATTGGAAAGAAAGAAAGAAAGAAAGAAAGAAAGAAAGAAAGAAAGAAAGAAAGCAAGAAAGAAAGAAAACAAAAAAGGTCAGTGCTAATGCTAACAGTGTGAGATGACGTGTCCATATTTGTGCTCTTGGTATATGTTATGTAAGTAAAATGTAAGTGCTACCGCTGTGCTAATGCTATGCTAATGCTAGGCTAATACTAGGCTAATACCAATTGCATTCCGATGTTTAGAATGTGGACTTTATTTGAGTGATATAGGGTTTGGGGGTTAAGCGAGGAGCATGAACTCGTCTTATTTCTAATTAATGCTAGCTCTCTAGTTGGTAAGCGAAGTCGACAAGTCAACGAGTTCCTCAACACAAACATGAAGGATATTTTATTGCTTCAGCGACATTTTGTTCAAATTAACCAACCAGATGCCCAGATCCCAGACCTCTTTGCAGCCATGGAGTGGTTAGTTCAGCATCAGGGAGCAATTCTGGCAGGAGTTGCTAATGGCCGAGGTGCTCTCTGAGATTCTGTCCACAATTCACCACCAGATGGCGTACTCTAACCCAGATACCCACCTCACCTCCTGTTCATCTAAAACCCGTTACATGGAACCCAATCTAATGCCACCATGTAGTGTAGAGTCCTCAGGTGACCCTATTGCCTGCCAAAGATTCTTAGATTTACTTATCCAGAGGGACTTTGAACTGAGCAGTTAAAGGGTTGAGGGCCTTGCTCAAGGGCCCAGCAGTGACAACTTGGTAGTGGCCAAAGTCCAATGTCTTAACCACCGAGGCACCCCCTCACCAGATGTCTGACCCATTGCTCCCTCAATTTCAGTTGAGGGTTAAGGGACTTGATCAAGGGTCCATCAGTGGCAGCTCACAATGCTTTTTGTTTCAGCTACCTGGTCTTCACCCAGAGGTTCTTTTGCAGGTTGCCTCTAGAATGGTCCCTCAGAAGCATTCCAGGACGATCTGGCATCTTGTGAACCTAGGCCAGCATTCAGAGGCTAAACCTTACACAAATAATACCATTTCTTTGTTATTATTTGTGTAAGGTTTAGCCTCTGAATGCTGGCCTAGGAATGCTAGTATGTACCGCGCTCCTGCTAGCATGTGGCGTCTGATTGTTACTGTCGATTTTAGGAGCTGATATAAACAGCAGCAGGGTTGTTTATGATTCATCGCAGGCGAAAGAAAAGCGAGGGTTGTTTTTTGTGGGTATTTTTCAGTCCGCTTTTGCTAACGTGGCCTGTTTTTCGGGACATAAACGTGTCATAGTTACAGTGATGAATTAGCTCGAGTCTGCGACCGTTACTTTGTAGTAGACGACTTTGTCCAAGTGGAAGTCACTTACAAAATAAAAAATAAATAAATAAATAAGTAAAAACATTCATTTATGGTGGGAAAAAAATTTGTAATTCTGCCATAAAGTTTCCCTGAAGCATATGGGTGTTTTAAAATACTGTTTTTTTTTTTCTCACCAAGGTCTCTCTCTCACACACACACACACACACACCGGTGGATTTTATGATGCAATAAGACCCAGCCGAGTGCCATAATGCAGTAAATATTACACATCAAATACGCTAGCAAGGGGAACGGTGTTAGCACTGCAATAGTCTTAGCATTACTGTTAGCACTGGATTAGCATAGTGAGGCTGTAAATCATGGACTGCAAATCTTAGAAATCGAACCTTCGCATATTTGCATATTAAATATGTATTCAAGGAGCACTGTTTAAGCATTTGAAACACAGCCCAACTGGTCATTGTAACTATTTAGCATTATAGCATTGGCTAGCTTAGCCTTTAACTTAGGTGCGACGCACAAACCACCGTGGTAGTGCACTAATTAGTATGGGGTGATTAAGGTACGATTCTGCTTCTAGTTAGTATCTGTTTCCTGAGGGTTTTTGTACCAAACTGGTGCAGAAGGGAACTAAATAATAGGTCACTATTTCTTGATAGAATCCATTAAAGAATGTGTAGTATGGCTTTATCTCAAACCCTAATGGTAGTACCCTAGATAGTGTGTAATAAAAGCCCCTATTAAGCAACAGTGACACAATGCATCATGTGGCTTTGTCCCAAAACACAATGAAAGCACACTTGTTGGTCTAAAAATAATTTGTAAAAAAGGAGCAATGATACAACAATGTATAGGTTTTGTTCCAAACCACCATGGTAGTGCACAACATAGTGTGTATTGTTTTTAGATAAATTTCACTTATTTGCAGTAGTAACAATGATATATTTCCTGTGGCTCCCAAACCACCAGGATAGTGCACTAAATAATGTGAAAAAATGTTTTCTTATAAAATAAAATATTTTAAGCAACCTTGATGTATCATTTCTGGTGACTTTGTCCCAAACCACCATGGTAGTGCACTACATAGTGTGTGAAATTATAAGATAAATAAATAAATAAATAAATAAATAAATAGATTTTAGCAGCATTTTCTTGTGGCTTTGTCCCAAAGCAGCATTTTTAAGCAACAATGATGTATCATTTCCAGTGGTTTTGTCCCAAACCATAATGGTAGTGCACTGCTTTTTTTTCTTTAATATATATAAATATACAAGCAAGCAAACAAAACAAATAAATGTATTTAATTCTTTTTAGCAGCAATGATACATTTTCTTGTGGCAAACCACCATGTTTGTGCACTACATAGTGTGTAAAATATAAAAACGAAAAAGAAAGAAGTGGCTTTGTCGCAAACCAGGATGTAATGTACTGAATAGTGTGTAAAAAAAAAAAAAAAAAAATTAATTAATTAAATTTTAAAAATTATATATAAATATAATCAATCACCTTTTTTGAGCAACAGTGATGTGGTGTTTGGCTTTGTCCCAAACCACCATGATTGCACACTAGATTGTGGGTAATAAAAAATTAAATAAAATAAAAAAAGGTTGCCTCTTTTTGACTATGATGCGAGTTTGTCCAAATCCACAGTGGTAGTGTACTACCTAGTTTGTGGGAAAAAAAAATTTTTTTTACAGTAATGAACCTGTGAATTTTGTTTGTGAATGACTCTGTATAGAGTGTCTGGTGATTCTTGCTGATGTGTGATTGGCTGCCACATTTGATGGTGCCATTGCTACACTTGAGAACATCTATATGCACTTTATTAATGTAGCTTGGGATACAGCCTTTTTGGGTCATTGGTTCACTCGTTGTTTTAAGTAATGAGCACACACACTCAGGCTGCAGAGGCTGTGTATACGTGACATATGGTAGGAATTAGAAATTCGTACATCAAAGCAGTGTTGTGTCCATTTTCAAACCAGAACACATGCTGAACTCGCTTGGAAACATGCACTTGGAGAAAAGTGTGCTCAAAAATACATCAGCTTATTCGGCTGTCCGAATGTCCAGCCGGCTGGGCTGCAAGTTCAGCCTTAACGTGTATATTTGGAGATTCAGTCTTCATAGTAGGAGTTCAGAATTAAAAAAGGTTTGCTGTTCGAGTCAGTTCAGTTTCTACCCAGTGTGGTATCAGATATCTGTTCATGGACCAGAACCTTGTGTGGTCTTGTACATCTACATTTGGAGGATGCACTTATCCAGAGCAACAATTATCTCATTCTAACAACTGAGCATTTCAGGGTTAAAGTCTTGTTTAAAAGCCCAGCAGTGGCAGTTTAGTGGTGGTGGAATTTGAACCTAAACTTAGTAGGTAAAAACCACTAAGGTATGCCCTCCCCAGATTTCCAACCCAGTGCTCCTTTGCCTTCAATCTTCAACCATCAGCCTTCACTATGGATGGTGCTAAGATTGCCTACATCATCACCCTCCTCTCAGAAAAAGCTTTTCGGAAGGTTCCTGACCTTTTAATCAGAAATCCAACATCATAACCAAGGAGTCCTCATTAACTTCAAGACTCAGCATGCTCTGCATATGAGGTGCAATCTGTTCAGCATGGTTGGAAAAAGTATCTATTTGTGTTATTGCTTAGTGATTGGCTCTGTTTACAAGAAGGTTTATTTATTTAGCTACGTTTACACACTAGGACCTTCAAAATAGTCCCCTTGCAGAGTAATACAGGGCCCCTAATATTCCTGCCACTTCTAGAATGTGTCCAGGAAGTCTTCTTTTTAAAGCATGTCAAGCACTTTCTGCGACACCAGTCGTGCCGGATCGCCTCACTAGTGTCAAAACTGTAACCTTTGAGCTGGATCTTCATTTTCGGAAAGAGGGCAAAGTCCACAACCAAATCTATCGAGTAGGGTGGGTGCAAAAGTGAGTTATCTGACGATTATCATTAACTGGAATGTTTTTATTTTCTGCGTTGAGCCCGTTGAAGGTCTTCCTGATCTCTTGTCATCTTCCAGCGATGTTCTTCCACTCTTGCCTCTCAAAACACTTTGAACGACCGGATCATTGTATGTCAAACGTATGTCGTGTATGAATTTGCGCAGTTTAAAGCAGAATTTTACGTTTGCTCTTTTGCTCTAACTTGCTGTCCGTGATGGAATCGCAGATGATGTCTCTCTATACCGCTGATCCTCTTGAGCAAAGGCCTAAATTGTAACCCTTAGTTGCTTGGGATAAGAGAGTGCGCCGAACCTTTGTTTCACCTCAAATCCACCGTATCATTCTCCCCTGTCCCTCTCGTCTAACAAGAGCAACAGAACTACTTTCTGACAATGTTTTCCACACCATCCTTGTTAAACTCAACTGATTGTTTTCGATGAAACTCCCAAGGGATCAGTTACTCCAGCTGGTGTAAATGTCCCGGAGGGAAAGTAACTCCTCTCCAGGGGTGCCTCGGGCACTTGCTAGGGTTTTGCCGGTCAAGGGTTCTTCAGACATGCATTCCAGTGGGTAATCCTACCAGCCAAGGTTCCTGCGATGGCTTCAGGGGCTCTGACAGAATTGTTGTGAAAGTGTGAAGTGTTTTCTTGGCTCTCCAATGTACTCGAGCCAGGTGAGATCCAGGTGAGGTGCCCTCCAAGGAATTTAAAGCTGTTGCCCCAGTTTAATAAAGTATGGTGTGGTTATGGCTGTGTTTTGTAGTACAAGATCTACCTCAACCGGTCTTGCAATAAAACATCTTTATGGCAGTTCTGCTTAAAATTTGTTTAAATACATATTTTTTCATTTAGTTTCAAATACATCGTTTTATCTTATAAAACCACTCCTTTTTTCCTGCATCACTAATTCATCAGCTGTCACTTTGAAATTTCTGAGTATAGTGAACTGACTTTCAAAAAGAAAACTGGGGTGGGGGCTTGCTGTATCCCAAATTAAGTCATATACAGTAAGTGCAGACTTCCTAAACCCTACAAGTTGTCTCTGAGTATTTGACTGGCTGGGTTCCAAATTCATTTAATCAAGTGTAGACAGAACGCTACATCGTGTCTTTAAATGTCTTTATTGGCTGTGTTCCAAATGAAGTTTTACCAACAGGTGTGGATTTAATGAATGCTGCAAAGCGTCTCTTAAGGTTTCATTGGTTGCATTCCAAATTAACTACGAACTATTTGATTTGTCACATAGGTGTTGTATCCCAAATTAAGCTGAGTACAGACTTCCTCATTGTGGATATAATTAAGACTGCAGAGCATCTTGTTGTAATGGCTGTGTTCCAAATAGAGTTTTATCAGTATGTAGACTCTGTGAATATTACCAGGCATTGCATTACAAGAGCTGACCAGCTGTGTCCAAAATTAAGTTTTCTTTAATCAAGTGTGGCTTTATTGAACACTACAAGGCATCTCCAAAAGTCCGACTGGCTGTATTCCAAATCAATTTTAATGGAATCAAGTGACACTGTGTTGAATATTACAAGGCATGTCTAACTGGCTGTGTTCCAAATCGACTTGTATCAAAATCTTGTAGGGACCCATCGAACACTACAAGCCATCTGTGTTTTAAATCAAGTCAATCAAGCGTAGACTTGCTGACCCATGGTAAAGCGAGTTTTTAAAAGTCTGGTCGGCTGTGTTCCAAATTAATGTTTACTATCAGGTGTGGACTTAATAAGCACTGTAAAAATAATTTTCGAACATCTGACCGGCTGTGCTCCAAATTAAGTTTTAACAGTATCAACTGAAGACGTATTGAACATCTTTATCTGAATGGCTGTGTCCCAAATTAAGTTTCAGCATCACTCACTGCAAGCAACTCTGTTCGGCTGTGTTCCAAATCAAGTGTAGACTATCTGAACATAAGGAGTCCCTGATGTTTAGCTGCATTTCAAATATGTGAATTATATGCAGACTTCCCAAACACTACAAAGCATCTCTGAATGCATGTTCGACTGTGTTCCAAATCAATGCTTTTCCAAAACAGTGAAGACTTCCCTGAACATCCTCCAAGAGTATCAATGGCTGTGTTCCAAATGAGGTGATTTATATACAGACTCCCACGAGGTACTTCTGAGTGAACCTACCAAGGCACCTCTGAAAATATGATTGTGTTCCAAACTGAAGCAAATTAGGTTCAGTATTAGGAATCAACTGTAGTCTTGATGCTGAATGTAATCACTGGTTGTGTTCCGAATCAAGATTGTCTTCCTGAAGTGTAGCTTTCTTGAATGCAACAACGTATGCAGGCTGCGTTCCATTCAAAGTTTTGTGTTTTTATATTATTGTTAGCCTGCTGCAATGCTAAAATGTATTTCTGACAGGAATCTGACCTACATTCCTAAAAGCAATGAGAAAAGAGCGTCTGGGATGCCACAGCTCCGTAGTCTGGCGCTTTTAGCGAAGCCTCTTGAGATCAGCAGCGCTCAAGCTAACAACCGCTGGAGTGAAATGCTGAAGATGGAAAGTGTGGATTGTCATGTCGAGGATGGAGACGTGTCCTCTGAGGACAAAAAATAGTGCTTTGTAAACTTTACACTTTGGCGAGTTGTGTTAGTTTATCCGGCTAGTCACAGACATATAAGCTTCTGTGCTAATCACTCTGTTGAAAAGATTTCTCCCTCATGATTCAGCCATATGTTTTCTCAATTATTTCCTGCTCATGAGGACTGGCCAAATCAGAAGCTTGGGAAATCATGACATCATGCAAACTACTTTAAATGAATCGTGTTGTAGCATTGATGCTAGCATGAAAACCAAGATTGTGTATCCTTAGTGTTCATTTGTAGATTTGAGATGGCACCATGGGAACCCCCTGTGAGGGGTTTGTTCTCCCCCTTGTGGAGGTTCAGTGTGTGTTTGAGTCGATGTGTGAGGGCGAGTTTCATACCACAATTTAAACTGAGATGAATCAGCAGGGAATCGCGAACACCTCACCCAAACCCCCGTGCTTGACCTCCATCAGCAGCGTCTGTGTTTCATTCTACGCTGTTTAACTTCAAACACACCGATCTCACCCGTCTTTCACACATACACAACTTACACCAAACACACTCGATCTGCTGGGAGGTGTTTTATATGTGATAAGAGAAAGAGAGAAAGAAAGAAAGAAAGAAAGAAAGAAAGAAAGAAAGAAAGAAAGAAAGAAAGTTAAAATGAGTGTAGTAAAAAGACAGAAATAAAGAGGTGAGATTTTGCATTATGTCATCTTCAGCTGTCAGATGATACCATAATGAGGAAGGAAGGAAGGATGGAAGGAAGAAAGAAAAGTAGTAATAGCAAAGAAAGAAAGAAAGAAAGAAAGAAAGAAAGAAAGAAAGAAAGAAAGAAAGAAAGAAAGAAAGAAAGAAAGAAAAAACGGAAGAAAGGGATTTTCAATGAGACAGCGGAGTAAAAAAAAAAATCTTTAGATGTCCTATGTCCCATTATGACGTTGTCCAATTTCCCAATATGACATTGCCGGAGTCCTAATGTGACGCTATCAGTTGTCCGATGTCCCAGTATGACAACAACTGTCAGATGTCCCAATGTGACAGCGTCAACTGTCAGATGTCCCAGGATGACGTTGTCAGCTCTCATTTGTCCCATTATGACATCAGCTATGAGAGATGCATCTGAAATTTGTAATTATATAACAATGTGTCAGAGTGTTTCAGTGAGAAAACAGTATGAGTCACGTAACACACGTACATACACGCAACACTGGATAAAGAAGAAGAAGAAACAGAAGCCTTGCGTTTATTAATGCAAAAGTAATTTCAATATTTTCTCAAACCAGGCAAACAAATGGCGCCGATCAGATGTTTATATTTGAAGAAACAGAGGGAGGAGAGATTTAACGACCAGAAACAAGCTGTTTAATTCCGCCACAGAGAGAGAGAGAGAGAGAGGGGGATGGGGTGGTGGTGCTTGAGTCAGCATAGTGAGTTGGCTGATAAATGTTTACAGCTAATCTCTTCTCTAATGCTAACAGCTAATTAGCATGTTAAACAGCTAGTGTATGAGAAAAGTCTACATTTTTTTGGTTGCTGAAGTGAATGCTAATATGTGCAGGATTATATTGTATTATTTCAGAGATTTGGGACACAGCCAAAAGGACAGATAGAGAAAAAGTGGAGAGGGTGATATTTTTCTTTTACCAAAAAAATAAATGGTTAAAGTTCTGAAAAGCTTTTCTATTTTTAAAAGTTTTGGCAATGTTACACTTAATGGAGTCTGTGCCAGTAAAGCTATCTGGAATTGAATGTGTGTGTGTGTGTGTGTGTGTGTGTGTGTGTGTGTGTGTGTGTTTACGATGTTATCATCCCTCCTGAGTGCTACACTTCCCTCCTCTCTCTCAGCTATTATTAATCTCTCTTTCTCTCTCTTTTTCTTTATATATCCCTCTCTCATTCTTTTTCTCTCTCTCTAGTGAATGCACTTCTCTCTCACCCACACTTTGATCGATGTGTTTTGTTGCTCTTGTTTGCTTTTGTCTTCTTGCCATCTCCCTGTTTATATATATATATATATATATATATATATATATATATATATATATATATATATATATATATATAATTTTTTTTTCACATTGTAAACAAGAAGTGGTTCAGTCCTGACTTTGTGCCTTGCTTTACCTCGTACCCTTGCAGACTTCCTCTGAAGATCGACGATGCTTGTGCGCTACAGCCTTAGCTAACAATGATCTCAGATCACCGCTGATTAGTGTGCTAGTAATGAACTCTGTGATTTGGGATGAAGCCGGAAAATTTTGTATTTCACTAAGGACAGTAATGAATTTTTAAAAAATGTATTGTTTACTGGGATGAAGCCTTTAAATTGGTGACCCTTTTATTAAGAACACTACCTAGTGAAGAAATTTGGTATTTGGGACGGAGCCTTTAAATTGGAGACTATTTTACTAAGAACACTACCTAGTGAAGTTCTCTGGCAATTACAATAGAGCCTTTATATTGGTGATGGTTTTAGAAAAATGCTAATGCTAACTAAAAAATAACAAAGAAAGAAAGAAAAAAAGAAAGAAAGAAAGAAAGAAAGAAAATGAATTTCCATTGAGATAAATTTTAAAGAATGTAGAAAAATGGAGTAAAGAAAAAATAATAGGAAGGGGGGAAGATAAGAAGGAAATAGATTGCAAGAAAAAAAATTAAAGAACAGGGAAATATGAAAGATATTGATTATAAGAAAGAAAGAAAGAAAGAAAGAAAGAAAGAAAGAAAGAAAGAAAAGAAAGAAAGAAAGAAAGAAAGAAAGAAAGAAAGAAAGAGAAACAAACAGAGAAACAAGAATTGAGAAAAATTGCAAGGAAGGAAGAAAAGAAAGAAGAAAGAAAAAGAAAAAGAAAATGAACAGAAAAAGAGAACAAAGAAAGAAACATATTAAAGACCAGAAATTGAAAGGAAGAAAATGTAGACAGTGCAGAAAGAATGTAGAAAAGTGGAAGGAAGGAAGGAAGGAAGGAAGGAAAGGGCAAAAAAAGAAGAAAACAGATTATACAGTTATACAAATACAAAAAAGCAAGAAGAAAGAAAAAAGCAGCAAAAAAAGTAGAAAGGAAGGAAGGAAGGAAGGAGGCAAGAAAAGAAGAAAACAGATTATACAGTTATACAAATACAAAAAAGCAAGAAGAAAGAAAAAAGCAGCAAAAAAAGTAGAAAGGAAGGAAGGAAGGAAGGAAAGGGCAAAAAAAGAAGAAAACAGATTATAAGAAAGAAAGAAGAAAGAAAGAAGGAAAGAAAGAAAGAAAAAAGAAAGAAAGAAGAAAGAAAGAAGGAAAGAAAGAAAGAAAGAAAGAAAGAGACTGGGGTGAGTCCATCAGCATCATGATGTTGATTTCTCTCTACTGATGCTGACCGTCAGACGTCCCTCCCTTTCACACACATCCAGAGAGACAGAGGGGCTCAGACGAAAAAGAAACGAAGGAGAATAGAAGCAGCCGGGAGAAGAGTGGAGAAGTTTGGGTGGGGGAATATGGGAGATGGGAAAAGACGATGAGGAGATTAGGAGAGGAGCTGATCTGAGGTTTTCAGAGCGATGATGTTACTGTATGGCTAAAACAACTCATGTTTAACGTGGTCCTCGTGATGATCGCAAGGTCCACGGTTGTCCAATGGGTCTTCAACCTGTTTAAAAGTTCCTTCAACTGGGGTGCTTAGAGTTAAGGGTAAGGGGCAAAGTCAAGGGTCACCCCCATAACCTTCAGGTGGGTACAGAACCAGAAAAGGCTCACACAAATGTCCAAGAACTTTCCCTTGTGGTCTTATACAGCTTGAAGCTGCACTGTGAAGCAATTTCCTGCTAAAATAACAGCCTGACTGACTAACAGACTGCTGGGGCTTTAAACCAACATGGCAACCATTAAAATCTCCAGGTGACATGCAGAAAGCAGATGAGCCCGTCAAACCCTGCACCCACCTCGTCTAACTCTTCACCCTGAAGTAGCCGAGGCCTATTTAAAAAGAAAAGGAGGCAGGGACGGAATGCGTCACTCGTGCACTGTTCGCTTAGAGATGTCTACGACGGAGGCAGGAACGTGATAGAATGCGACATGAGCAAGCGAGAGGAACATCACCACACACTGTGTGTTTTTTGACCACTGATTACTCAATTCTATTTGTTTGCCACTTTGAACAATGCACTTTGTCACAAAGCAGCTCTGTGAAAATGAATCGATGTACAATTGAAATTCATCACATTTGCCCAAACAAACCAGCAGGAAAAAAGAACCCATCATCATCTAGACAACTAGGGGACCGATTCAGAATAGTTTCATCTTTTTTTTTTTTTTTTTGAAGGCAACTGCTAAGCCATTTTAGCAAAATGTTCATATTAATTCCAGTCCAAATCCATTTTCATGGTTTCCAAGTAGAACCATCCACAGTAATCTCATGTACAAAAGTTTGTGGTCACCTTTTAAACCATCCCGCTCTAAAAAATAACCTCCATTCTTCTGGGAAGATGTTCTACTAGATTTTGTGGAGATTTTTGGCCATTTGTAAGGTCAGGTAATAATGAAGAGACAAGGCCATGGTGCAGTTTCAATTCACCCAGAAGGTGGTCAATAAGGAAGGAAGGAAGGAAGGAAAGGAAGAAAGAACATTGAAGGAAATAAGAAGGTAGATAGATAGATAGATAGATAGATAGATAGATAGATAGATAGATAGATAGATAGATAGATAGATAGATAGATAGATAGATAGATAGATAGATAGATCAAGAAAAAAAGAACAGAAAGAAAGAAAGAAAACAGAAAGAACAGAAAGAATGAAAAACAGTGGAAATAAAAAGAAGGGAAGGAAGGAATGAATGAAGGAAAGTAGGACACAGATTGTAAACAATAGAAAGAAGAGAAAGAAGAGAAAAAAGTAGAAGATAGATAGATAGATAGATAGATAGATAGATAGATAGATAGATAGATAGATAGATAGATAGATAGATAGATAGATAGATAGATAGATAGATAGATCAAGAAAAATAGGAAACAGAAAGAAAGAACAGAGAATGAAAAAGTGGAAATAAAAAAGAAGGGCGGAACCCAGATGAGGATGAGGTTCCCTCTTGAGTCTGGTTCCTCTCAAGGTCTCCTTCTTAGGCCATCTCGGGGAGTTTTTTCCCCACCCGCAAGATTGTTGGTAAATTCAGGTAATAATATAGTGAGGTTTGGATCTCCAAGGTCAAAGTCTCCAACATTGTGGTGTCCCACTCTAGACTTTCATCCTTGTAGTGTTTTTTTAGTCTGTCTATGTAAAGAACATGCTCAGCAGGAAATCCAACAGACACCACTGACATGGCTCAGGAAGGTCTGGTGAGTAAAACGTGACAGAATCTCTTGTGTCTCCAGAGCATGTGTAGCTTAAGAAAGAAACATCTAATGAGGATCAACCTCATTAGGATGTACAGCTATGAGCCTCACTATGGACTGAAGGTAAGAAATGAGTGAAAGTCTGACTCTCAGTCCAAACACAGCCTCAGGATGGAGTCTGTTGTGCTCAGCCGACAGAATGACGAGAGGCTCCCAGGCTACTAAACAATTCATCAAAAGACTCCAGGACAGTCTCATGCAAATATCCTGTCTGTCTTTCCTGCTTTCTTATGGAATAACTCTTCTGAAAATTCCGACCGAGATGGATTTCCTACCATTTCCTTTCCTATAATTGAGTTTTGAGAGAGTGCATGTTGAGGATGACTGTTTAATCCTATATATAAATTAGCGGTACACAGCATATTGGCAAATTGAATCCTTTTTACAATCCTCATGAACGTTTTAAGTGGCGGACCGTAAATTCGTTTAGTCTCCGTGTCGCACTTTGAGAGCAGTTTCAATCGAAAAACATGATTTTGTTTTCAAATCGCTGTCACTTCCTGCCATTGCCAATTCAAAGGGGATCTAGCAAATAGACACTTTATACATTTAGTTTTTCCATTTATTTAATTTGATTTTATCAATAGAATAGAATAGAAACGTTTATTGCATTATTTTGATCCATTTCATTGCTTTTTTTTTTATAGATTCAATTTTAATTTTTTATAAAAAAATAATGTTTATAGTTTTGTTTGATATTGTTTAAAAAATTTAATAATAATTACGTCAATTAAGTCAATAATTATTAAAAAAAGACAAGCAATATAGTTTTGCATTTCTTCCCTTCTAACTGTTAAATTTTGTGTACAGACCTAAATTAAAAAAATATATAAAAAATATATATATAATAATAATAATATATATATATATATATATATATATATATATATATATATATATATATATATATATATATATACACAGTATATATACAGTACAGACCACAAGTTTGGACACACCTTTTCATTCAAAGAGTTTTTTTTATTTTCATGACTATGAAAATTGTAGATTCACACTGAAGGCTTTAAAACTATGAATTAACACATGTGGAATTATATATGGAATTATATACATAACAAAAAAGTGTGAAACAACTGAAAAATGTCATATTCTAGGTTCTTCAAAGTAGCTACCTTTTGCTTTGATTACTGCTTTGCACACTCTTGGCATTCTCTTGATGAGCTTAAGAGGTAGTCACCTGAAATGATCTTCCAACAGTCTTGAAGGAGTTCCCCGAGAGATGCTTGGCACTTGTTGGCCCTTTTGCCTTCACTCTGCGGTCCAGCTCACCCTTAAACCATCTCGATTGGGTTCAGGTCCGGTGACTGTGGAGGCCAGGTCATCTGGCGCAGCACCCCATCACTCTCCTTCTTGGTCAAATAGCCCTTGATGCCTTCAGTGTGACTCTACAATTTTCATGAAAATAAAGAAAACTCTTTGAATGAGAAGGTGTGTCCAAACTTTTGGTCTGTACTGTACGTATATATATATATATATATATATATATATATATATATATATATATATATATATTTTTTTTTAGGTCTGTACAAACAAATTAGGGCTGTCAAAATTAACATGTTAACACAAATCTATTTAAACAAATTTTACTAACATTTCTGCTTGACCATTTCTATTAATAATATAAATAAATAAATAAATAAATATGAGGCAAAATTACAACCTTTAACTCAACACATGTATTCATGGAGTCCTTTCTTTGCTCGGAAATAAAATAAAATTTTTAAATTACCAAACATTTGATTTACTGATGCGCCAAGTCTGAAATCGAACACGAAAAAACCTCCATGGTGCACACATCCGGCAATTAAAACTGTCCGTGTGGAAACATAGCAAAAGTTCCGTTTGGTGTCCTGATATTTTTGTCATTTAAAAACGCCATAATTAAAACATTTACAAGAATCTTTTGTCTTCGTGCTCTGTTTGAGGTCGGTTTCACTAATAATAAACGTACGTTTTCATAAAGCGTCTATATTTGTCCGTGAAAATGTTTTCATTCGAGGTACCTTTAGCCTGATTCGGCGTATCGTGAGCTGGACATGATCGTAGAGCTCCTGGCAAGGTTTCTGATCATGTTCTGGAAAGGAAAATCAGAAGAGTAGGCCACTTGGAAAGAGATGCTGGAAGACACGTTATGCTACACATTTTTAGCGCATAGTGTGAAGTAGATGGATGCATAAACTTCAGAGGCATAGACATAAAATGGCTGACATTCTGGAAAGAGCTAGAATGAAATTTTTGAGGGGGAACAAAACAAGAATTTACAATCAAAAATGTAAAATGGTTGCCATTGTGGAGCAAAAAATTTAAAACCATCACATCAATACGCATGAATTCTAAGGCAGGAACTCAAAATGGCTGACGTTTTAGAAAGAACCTGTAACAAGAGATGTTTCCCAGAGTCTGAGATGAAACTTTTGGTGACACTTAATGTTCCAAATAGAAAACAAAACAAGCTCTAGCCTTTATCGCTAGCAATCAATAATCAGGGCTTTTTATTATCTGCCCTCACTAAAACCCCTGACTTGAGGTCACCTCATTATACATTGGAAATGGACTCTGATGTTTTTAAAGGTCTGTGGAGAAAGAAAGAAGGAAGGAAGGAGATCGAGAAAGCATCGAAAGAGAAAGAAGGAGTATCATCCACAAGGAAAGGAAACGAATCAATAAAAAAAAAAAGTTGAATGTATCTTTGTTGGTCGACACTCACTTACAAAACACTGCAATATTCCTGCAGGCTTTCGATTGGAGTGCAATAAAAAGCACCGTGTGTAATAAATTGCTTCGGTTTACCAGAAGCATTAAGTGTGTGTGTGTGAGTGGGGGGGGAACGAAAAATAAATAAAGCGAAGTTAAAAGTCGGGCTGAGAAACCACTCAGATGGAGCGCTAATGCTAATAAGTTTTCCATTATGGCCTGCTTTTCCAGATTAGCGCAGTCCCTTACGGTCCTGACTATTAATTATAGCAATTGCATTTCAAAGGGTTTTTTTCAAAGTTTTTTTTTCCGTCCTTCTTGTTCGTCCGCGTGTTTTTCTGGCGACCCCGTAAATCCGAGCTTTAAGGGGGGAGGCGTGGAAGGGAAAATGATTTTCGGCGATAATCGGCGCCGATCTTGATGCTAGGATGATGTATACGTGTAATATACTTCTCCGAAGTGTACGTGTGCTTACGCCTTTCACCCGCGCCCGAATGAAATGCAGGAAATCGGAGCGCGGTATTGATTTTAATCTGAGCGATTTGGGACGCAGCCTGCATGCTAACTACTTTTAATCAGCCGATTTTAATAGCCTCCTGCACCGGGGCCGTTTACGGCTCTTATTCAGATGCCAATACGACGTCTGGAGACTGAGCACAGTGGTTTTTTTTCTGTTCTTTTCTTTTTTCTTTCTTCTTCTATTTTAATTTAAATTAATTGGACCCTTTTGGATCGTTGGCACTTTTTGCGGTTGTTTACGCGGTGTGTGAGCATGCGATTGAAAGAGCTTTGGGCGATTATCGCAATTTTAAGGGTATTATCGACAGCAAAAAGCTGATTGTGACTGGATTATTGTATAGCTGGTCACAGATTGAGGAATGATGATGAACTAGGGGCCTCCAGTCACAACTAGACATCCGGTTGAGCTAGCTAAGGCTGATTAGCGGCATTTGTCAGCATTTGTTTCGTGTTTTGTACGCATTTCTGGTCTCTCCGCCCGTTCCAGGAGATATCTTTCAGACCTTGTGATCCAGTTCATCCCAGTGCAGTTCAATAAGAGTTGGGTGTGGTGACTGGGCAGGTCATTCCATTATAAATAACCCTCCAGATGCTTGTTGCTTTCTAAATAACACTTACGAAGTGTAATTAGTTCAATTGTATTTTCAAGTTTGAGGCACACAGTTGTATCGGAAGTCTTCGCTTGAACTAGGAGACCATCATCAACACGCCATGAACATGGAGCTCCTCGCAAGGTTTCTGATAAGGATGAGCCACTTGGAAAGAGATCCTGCAAGACGCATTGAGAATCGGGTGCTGTTTTGTTCATACATAAAAGATAAAAAAAACGTTTGTACTTTAGCGCATAATGTGAGGTAAATTTTTTTAGACACGGACTTAAAATGGCTGACATTCTTTTAAGAGCTAAAACTAGACCTAAATTCTAGAGGGAAAGAAGCCGATTTAAAATAGCTGACATTCTAGAAAAACCTGAACCAGGCATGAATTTTTAGCCAAAGATTCAAAATGGCTGACACTGTAGAGAAATGAATAACATGAATAGACATGAAATCGAAGGCAGGAACTCAAAAAGGCTGACATTTTCGGAAGAACCGTATGTAGAGATGTTTGAGTCTGAAACGGTCAAACCTGTTCAAGCATGACAATGGCTTGGAAGTGTGTGAAAGATCTCCTGCTACAGGGCTCCGTCCCTGTTAAACACCATTGGGAACAATTAGAACGACCTCCTCACCTCAACTACATCAGTATCAGGACTTTACGGACATCCTTGTCTCTAAATGGTTTTCCACAAATCTTCACAAAATCCAGTGGAACATGTTCCCAGACGAGTGGAGATTATGGGATGTTCATACACTAACACTAATCCACCAGGAAGAAAAACATAAATAGGACCAACATTATTAATACAAGTGTGTGTGTGATGGTGATACACTCTTTCGATCCACTTTAAAAGTCAGATCTGCTGAAACAGCACAAGGAAGACACCAAACTGCTCTCATCTCCACATGATAGGGGGAGAGATAAAAAGAGAGAGAGGAGGAGTAAGGAGGAGAAATTGAATACAGAGGAACAGTAATTATAGGAGTGTTGAAAAAGTAGGGAAGATAAAGATAGAGTCAATAGGAAGGATAGATACACTAGGGTGAAGAGAGAGAGAGAAAGAGAGAGATACAAAGTGAAATTAGGAAGAGATAAAGATACAGACAGATGTGCTGAGTAACAGATGGATAAAGGAAGAACGAGAGAGAGAGGTAGAAGGAGAAGATGGAAACATGGTGTCTTCCTTTATTTTTCTAGCTTTCTAGGCTTTTCTTTCTCTATTTTAATCCTTTCATTTTTATATAGATTTTTATACATTCTTTCCTCTTCTTCACTTTTTTGGTTTTCTTCTCCTTTATCTCTACCTTTTTTTCTCTCTTCTATATACTCTTGTTTTTTCCAATTCTTTTCTTTCTCTCATTTTTTTGATCATTTTCCTTCTGTTTTTTTCTTGGATTTATTTATTTTATATTTTTAGGTTTTTCTTCTTTATTTTTGTGTCTTTTTGTTTACTGCTTAAGTAAAAAAAAAAAAAAAAAAAAAGACAACAGATGATTGATAAAATTATGATAAAAGAAATAAATCAAAATGTCAGTTCATAAGAAGTTAATGGTTTGGATCAATAATAATTATTTTTTTATCATTTTTATTTTACTTATTATAGAAGGATGTGCATATCTTCTATATAATCTTTTTTTTCTTTTTCTTTTTTCTCCCATTTCTCTTCATTGTTCCTTCATTCTTTTTGCATTTTTTGTTCACTTTTTTATTTTAAATGTTCAATTTTCCATTCTCTTGTTGTTTCCTTTGATATAAAAAATTTATGAATTCTTCCATAGTACTTTTTCTTTCTTTTAACCCCTTCTTTATTTTTTTCTTTCCATTTTCTCTAAATGTTTTCACCACTTTGTAATGTATGCAATGTGAATTATTAGTGATCTCATTTTGTTGGGATAAAATGACAAAATAAAACAAACAATAAACGTCTTTTTTTTCTTTAGTCTTGTTTTATTATTCATCCCCTTATTTCCTGTACTTTCTTTTTTCTTTAAGTTTTTTTCTAAAAGAAATGCAAAATCTTTCTCTTCAGCATTCACGTTTTCCTTTTCTACTTTTATTTATCTTTCTCCTTTTTAGTATTCACTTCTTTCTTTTCTCAAAAGGGCAATTCATTTAATTAGCATTTTACCCCCTTTTAGTCTTGTTTGCATTCGTTTATTTTTTTCCTCTTTGTATTTCCTTTTTCTGTCTTTCTACTTATATTTTTTTTCTATAGTCTTTTCCCCCTAATTCTCTCCTCATTTCCATTTTTTTTTATTTTCTGCAATCTCAATCTTTTTTCCATGCTTTTCCTTGTTTTTAATCTTTCTCACTTTTTTGGTATTCAATTCTTTCTTTTCTCTAAAGGGTCCTTAAGCTTTTATCCCTTCATTTACATTTGCGGCATTTAGCAGACGCCCTTATCCAGAGCGACGTACAAAAGTGCTTTGAGTCTCTAGCAAAGAATAAATCTACACTGGTACGCAAGATTACAAACTTAATATAAATATAACTCTTGAATTCTACAAAGCAAACATGAAAAGTGCCAATTTAAGTGTTTCAGGAAGAGGAAGGTCTTCAACCATTACTTGAAGATAGTCAGGGACTCCGCTGTATGGACATCTAGGGGAAGTTCATTCCACCACCTCGGTGCCAGAACAGAGAAGAGCCTTGAAGTGTACTTACCTCTCATTCTGAGAAAAGGTGGTACCAGTCGAGCAGTGCTGGAGGATCTCAGACAGCGTGGTGCACTCCGAGATGTGTAAGGTCTCTGAGGTAAGATGGTGCTGGTCCATTTTTGGCCTTGTAGGCAAGCATCAGTGTTTTGAATCTGATATGTGCAGCTACTGGAAGCCAGTGAAGGGAGTGCAGCAGTGGGGTGGTGTGGGAGAACTTGGGCTGGTTGAACACAAGCCATGCAGCTGCGTTTTGGATCATTTGCAGTGGACGAATAGCGTTCAGGGGAAGACCTGCCAGCAGAGAGTTGCAGTAGTCCAGTCTTGAAGTGACAAGAGACTAAACAAGTGCCTGGGCAGCCTGTGTGGACAGAAATGGTCAAATTTTTTGGATGTTGTAGAGAAGAAATCAATGGAACGAGCCACATTAGCGACATGTGAGAAGGACAGTTGATTGTCCATAGTTACCCCAAGGTTACGAGCAGTGGCTGAAGGGGAGAGCAGAGAGTCATGAAGAGTTATTTGGAGATCTTGACCTGGAGATGAATCACCTGGGATGACCAGCAGTTCTGTTGTGCTGGGATTGCATTTTAGTTGATGAGCACTCATCCATGAAGATATGTCTCTCAAGCTTGCCTAGATCCAAGCAGAAGCTGTGGTATCTGATGGAGTGTAAGAAAATGAGAGTTGAGTGTGGTCTACATAGCAGTGGTAAGAAAACCTATGTGAGGATATGGCTTCACCAATGGAGAGGGTATAGAGGGAGAAAAGGAGGGGACCAAGTACCGAGCCTTGTGGGACACCAGTGGTGAGTCTTCACGGGGCAGATGTAGGAAGCAAACTATTCCCATGCTGTTCCGTGGATACCGAGGCTCTTGAGGGTAGACGAGAGTCTTGTGGTTGACTGTGTCAAATGCTGCTGAAAGGTCCTTTCTTCCAGTCTTCCTCATTTGTTTTATTCTTTTTTTTTTTCATCTCAGTCCTGCTTCCAAATTCACAATTGGAATTTTTTTGGTTTCTTTCGCTTCGTATTTCTTTCTTACTTTTTTCCTTCCATCACTTCTTCCTTCTTACATTTGTTATATTCCATGCATCCTGAGAGAATAATCCCTGAAGTCTCAGATCTTTCACAGAGTTGTTAAAAAGACACGACACGACAAGGACGCAGGATGTCCTCGTCAAAAAAAAAAAAAAAAACTATTCCAAGGTCTCAAACTCCTCTCAAGCTGGCTCATTCTTTTAGTTCATTATGATGCTAAGTGTGACTTTACACACACTCACAGAATTAGTGGACTTAACGCATATAAATACGCGACGTACGTAGACAACAAGTCCCCGAGGACACCGAGCTGGTCTTTTCTTTTTTTTTTTTCCCCTCCCCACCACCTTGTCAGTGTTTTAGCTTATGTTTCACAGCATGATGTTGTAATTTTAAACAGCCGGCTTGCTAATGTGTGCAAAACAGGTGCCACTTTCTAATCAGGGCAAATGAGCTGGAGCTGAATGCGAAATCCCGAATGCTAATATTCGTATAACGGGTGTGTTTGGTGTTACAGATCGAGACAGATTAGATTCAATTGCAGTAAAGTATGCTAATGTAGTATCCATATGTTATGTATGTACAGCAGAAGTCTATAGCAGTGAAAAAAGGTGCAAAAGCTGATACAAAAGCAAGTATACTAAGTATATATAAATATATGTGAAATATTGGGCTAGAATGTATAGTGTTTCCACGAAAATAAGCGCTAGCATGATCCCTAAATAATGCCTAATTAATATCGTCATTTGGGAATTTACATTGAACCACATTTCTGTTCTGTTCTGTTCTGCAATACATGACGATGTATTGAATTATAAAATATTAATTTACAGTAATCTGCCACTTTACCGCGGTTCGAATCTCGCGCCCAAAAAACTTATAGGGAATTGTTTTGAAGGAGTTTTATGTTAAAATAATTAAATGTATTAATAAAAATATAATTATTCATTATAAAATAAAGTAAAATGTCAATACAGTAAAGTACTGTATACATAAAATAGCATTTTTGCGGTGGTGTCTGTTTATCGCGTTTTTTCGTTTATCGCAGGTGGTTTTGGAAAGTAACCACCGTGATAAACGGGGGATTACCGTAATATAATATTTATAGTAATATTAACATAATACCCAAGCGGGTGCCTTTGTACGAAAGGTATGGTAAATAGATGACCAATCAGACCAATCTTGATAATTCAATGCATCATGTGTGTAACGGATTTTCCAATAACTGTAATGAAGTAAGACCGTATTTTGACAAGATGAGTGCAAAAAAAAAAATCCTAAACCTCTTTCTTTAAAAATTTTCGAAAATGGCAAGCACAGTATGATAACCTCAGTCATGTATATATTTTTGTACCATACATAAATAAATGCACCCGTGGATTGTTGTACATGAAAATATAAGACTTCCCTTCCAAAAGAACTTTTGGAGCAAAAATGAATATAAGACCGGGTCTTATTTTCAGCGAAACATGGAATGTAATGCACAATATGGGTGGAATTACAAATCATATATTTAATAATAATATTAATAATAATAATATATGAAATACATTTACAAATTTGTCGGATACTTCTAAATATATGCCAGATATTTTTTCGAAATATTACAAAAATACCCATTTTCATATATGTAACACAAATTTATGAATTCTTCCCTAGTACTTTTTCTTTCTTCTGACCCCTTCTTTATGTTTTTCTGTCTATTTTCTCTAAATGTTTTCACCACTTTGTTTCTTTTTTTAATGTATGCAATGTAAATTATTAGTGATCTCATTTTGTTGGGGAAAAAAATGACAAAATAAATCAAATAAACAATAAATGTAATCCTTTTTTCCCTTTTCCTTCTTTGTTTCCTACTTAATTTCTGTCATTTCATTTCGATAATTTTTTTTCTTTAGTCTTTCTTCATTCAAAAATACCCATTTTCATATATGTAACATATATTTTCCCAAATACATATAACGCATATATGCGTATAGAATACAATGGGTAACATAAATGGGTAAAGGATGTTTATTCTTGTGTATGTGTGTGTGTGTGTATATATATATATATATATATATATATATATATATATATATATATATATATATATATATATAAAATGCGTGTGTGTACAACCTTTTTAATACTGTAATCAACATGCACACGGACAAAAATAAGGCTCCTTTATGCAAATGTCCGCTTATTATTAGCGAAACCAAACTCGACATAGAGCAGAAAGACGAAATATTCTTGTAAATGTTTTAATTATGGTGTTTTTAAATTAGGTAAATCATCTGGACACCAAACGGAACTTTTACTATGTTTCCACACGGACGGTTTTATTTGGCGGATATGTGCACCTTGGGTGTTTCTGGTGCTTGATTTGAGACGCGGCGTATCGGTGAGCCAAATGTATCCGATTAAAATTATTATTTTTTTTTATATTTGTATATCTGAGTAAAAAAAGAACGTCAATAAATGTGTGTTGTGCTGGTTTTTAATTTCGCCTCTTTAATATTTATTTATTTATATTTGTAATTAAAATGGTCAAACATAAATGTGCGTTAATCAAATTATCGCTGTTAAATTGAATTTTGACATAATATATCGAAATATTGTCTGTGTGTAAATAAAATGTTTTAAATATATGAAATAAATAAATAGCATATACAAACAGCAAATGATAGAATAACGGTAATGTTTTACTTTTTATATAGTTTAAAAAACTTCATTGCAATTCCACAACAGAATGAATAGTTCTTTCACAATTATTTCAAATGTGTACTAGAAAATCAAGTGGCTTTCAAGCACAAAATGTATTCAATCCTGAGGGATTTTTTTTTTCGGAGCTCTGCTATTTTGCAGTTTAATCACAAGCACAAAGAAGAGCCAGAATAATTTAATTCGTCTGCATTTACATTTATGAATTCGGCGGCTCTACATTCAACAGCGGAGACGCCTAAGATAAGCGCAAAACTGACCTCTCAAATTAATCTCTAGGAGTGTATCAGTGTTAGTCTTATTAGCAAATTCTACATAAACATCTGTGTGACTTTTTTTGTGTGTGTGTGTGTGTAACTAATTCCATTAGTCAACATCAGGTAAATGAACGATGTTCAGTGTTGTGCTAGTTACAAAGAAATAGTAACTAGTTACAGTTACTCATTACTTCATTCAAAAAGTAACTCAGTTACTTTGTTGATTACTCACACCAAAAAGTAATGCGTTACTGTTAAAAGTAACTTTTTAGTTGCCTTTTTAAAGAACGTTCTTTAATGTTTCCATTAATGCAATTTTATGCGTTATGGTCTATACAAACACAAAACTGACTTAAACACAATGTAATTTTTAAACACTATATAAGTCAGACCAGCACAAAATGAATATATCACAAGGATTTCTGAAATAAATAACAAAACAAGCTGAATAATATATTCAGAATCAAAAACTAAAGTGGCTTCTGCATCATAAAAGCTGTTGTGTTAAGCTCTTAAAAATGTTCCTTTCACAGCTTAAGTATGAAAACTATCAACAATGTAGAACAGCACACCGGGTTAGCTTCTAGCTTCGTCGAGGCATGGAGTTTCTGGAGGAGCTTCGACAGATTGGAGTTCCTGTTTATCGCAGTAGATACGACCTTCGAACCAGAAAGACACAGCTTACATTTGACTGAAAAGTTTTTGTCTTTATGCTCAACTAAAGTGAAATCATGAGCATATTTCCACTTTGAGAAACTCGTCTTGCTCTCACCTCGACTCGCCATTACTGCCGCACAGACCTGAATAAACGGAGACACGCCCACAGTGCGTCTTCTTCATGTATACAGTGGTTCATCCACCAATCCTACAATGCGTCACTGCTGTAAACAGGTTAGACTGTAGGCTACACTTCAGCCGAAATTCATTCATTTGAAAAAGTAACGGACAAATGCACCATACGGTAACGGTAACGGAGTTCAATTATTTTAAAAGTAATGCGTTACAGTATTAGTAACTGTCAAAAGTAACTGCGTTACAGTAACGCGTTATTGCCCAACACTGACGATGTTACACGTGTCTTCAACCGGGACTCCGTGACCCCTAGGGGTTCCACGGCGGTACTGCGGAGGGGTCGGCTAATTAATGTTGGGTAAAACCATCGAAGTTAAAATATAACATTTTTGAAATATCGATTATTACATTAAAGTGCTTTTACAACATAGCTCCTGTTGTCTTAACATAATAAAGCTAGCGCAATATGGCCCTAGGGGTCCCTACCAGGGGTCCTTGAAGACCCCTGCATTAAAGTATATGTATCCTACATACGTAAAAAAACATATTGTCTGCATGTTTGTGGATATAATTTATATCTCAAGCAACAATAGAACTGCAAATATTTATATATATGTTCACATATATTAACTATCATTTTATATACATGGCCATATATCAGATTTCTGTATGGATCTGGTCCAAAATCGCCTGCTGTTACAGCTTTCAGGCTTCCGCAAAGTCTTTCCACTTGTTTTTTTGTTTTGTTTTGTTTTTAGAACGTGGCTTTGCGGATTTTCACATTCATCCCATTCATCCACAAGCGCTTAAGCGAGGCATGTTGGGCAAGCGTGGTTTCGATCCGTAATAAAAAAAAAAAAAGCCCACGGATCTGGATTAGCTACCATCTTCGACTTCCTGTTTACTAGAACAGCAGCCATGTTGGAGCACGTCCATTCCAAATTCCTAGCTTTAATATCTTGTTCTTACCATCGCCACACATGTTAGTGTTTCGCATTAGGATTTGAAGGCTCCGTCCCAAATGGCGTTGTTGAACGCCAGTCATTTAGCTCGTTCTTAACCGCTAGGTATTTTATCATGTGGTGCTGAGTATTTTAAGGCTTCATCCCAAATGGTAGCGTTCTTTTTTTTTTAGCTAGTGTGCACTCGAATACCAAGCTTAGTGGTTCTGTATGGTTACCAGCTTTCAGGAATATACGCTTTTACGGCTTTGAACCAAATGTTAGTCATTAAGTTTTTGCTAACAATTTTTAAACAAATAGAAAACCTTCATCAAAAATGGTAGAAATCATGTGTAATGGATTTGAATGTCAGCCATTTTGGCTCTTTCCTAAACATCAGGACTCTTGACTAGTTCATTTTTCAAATGTTGCACACATGCTTATATATATCATGTGTAGCAACTGTGATTGTCAGTTATTTTGGCTCAAACAGCAGCATAGACTTTTTTTTTTAATATTTTAAAACTTCACCCCAAATAGTAGAATTCATGTGTAGTGTATGTGATGTCAGCCATTTTGGCTCAATCATAAACAGCAGAGATTTTGACTACTTATTTTTTACACTATTGATCATAATAAAGCCATGGTAGTCTACTTAAATGTCGGCCATTTCGGGTCGGTCCTAATCAACAGATTTAATGACTACTTGTTTTTTAATGCTGGTCATTTCAATTCAATTCAATTCATTTTTATTTGTATAGCGCTTTTAACAATGAACATTGTCTCAAAGCAGCTTTACACAGATAATGTGGTGATTAAACATAAATATGTTCTTTGTAAGTATGTTTGTCCCTGATGAGCAACTGTGGCAAGGAAAAACTCCCCGAGATGGCATAAGGAAGAAACCTTGAGAGGAACCAGACTCAAGAGGGAACCCATCCTCATCTGGGTTGCACCAAATGTCCATTTGAAGCAGATATACAATGTTGTGGGGTACAGTGATGATGATCAGAAGCAAACTGCACTCCCGAGTCAGTGCAGCAGACCGCCGACACCAACTACAGTCCAATCCGTCCTCAAAGCACCCGTTCTACTCCGGAATTAAGAGACCGTCCCGAGCTGCACAGAAGTGTGAAGATCCAAGGAGGGAGAGGGGCAGGAACACTGGTCACTGGAGCCTCAGGAGCATGTTTAACTCGACCGAAGAGAGAGAGAGAGAGAGAGAGAGAGAGAGAGAGAGAGAGAGGGTGACAGGAAGAGAAGGATATGGATTATTAAGTGTAACTATTGGTGTACGAAAGTTAATGTCACTGTGCAGTTTGGACTCCGGCAAGACTCGCTATGGCAGCATAACTAAAGGGAGAACCAGAAGGTAACACAGACATGAGGGATCTCTGGGATAAGAGACGACCCACCACACCACCGTCAACAAACCTGAGTGAGCGTGTGAATGTGAGGGGCGACAGCATACAAATATACCAGTTCACCAAACACTCTATATCCATGTTCCTCCAGATCTGTGCCTTTACCTAAGAAATCTACTGATAAAAGGCTTGACTAAATAAATACGTTTTCAACCTCAACTTGAACACTGAGACTGTGTCTGAGTCCCGAACACTGATTGGAAGGCTGTTCCATAACTGTGGGGCTTTATAAGAGAAAGATCTGCCCCCTGCTGTAGTCTTCATTATTTGAGGAACCAACAGATAGCCAGCACCTTTTGATCTAAGTAGGCGTGGAGGATCATACTGGTACAGAAGTTCACTCAGATACTGCGGTGCGAGACCGTTAAGTGCTTTATCGTCAGTAGTAATATTTTATAGTCAATGCGAGATTTGATTGGGAGCCAGTGTAGACTGATTAAAACAGGGGTGATGTGGTCATATTTCCTAGATCTAGTGAGGACCCTTGCTGCTGCATTCTGGACTAACTGAAGCTTATTGATGCACTTACCGCACACCCAGACAGTAAAGCGTTACAGTAGTCTAATCTAGAAGTAACAAAAGCATGAACCAGTTTTTCTGCATCCTGTAACGACATCATATTTCTAATCTTAGCAATATTTCTAAGGTGAAAGAAGGCGATTCTGGTGATATTATTCACGTGAGACTCAAAGGAAAGACTCGGGTCAATAATCACACCAAGGTCTTTGACAGCCGTACATGCTGAAACAGAAACACCATCCAGAGATGCTACGTAATCGGAAAGTTTACTTCTAGCTGCATGTGGTCCTAGTAAAAGTACTTCCGTCTTATCTGAGTTGAGCAGAAGAAAGTTATTAAGCATCCACTGTCTAATGTCCTTTACACACTTCTCAACATTGTTAAGCTGATCTCTCATCTGGCTTTGCTGAAATATACAGCTGTGTGTCATCAGCATAGCAATGGAAGCGAATCCCATGTTTATGAATAATTTCACCAAGAGGCAGCATATATAAAGAGAAAAGCAGTGGGCCTAAGACAGATCCTTGAGGAACACCAAACTTTACCTCATAGAGCGTGGAGAACTCACCATTTACATCCACAAACTGATAGCGATCAGTCAAATAAGACCTGAGCCAAGAGAGCTGTTCCTTTATTCCTACAACATTCTCAAGTCTAGCAAGCAGTATAGTGTGATCAATGGTGTCAAAAGCTGCACTAAGGTCGAGCAAAACAAGTAAGGAGACAAAACCCTGATCAGAGGCCAATAACAGGTCATTTACCACCTTAACTAGCGCCGTCTCTGTGCTATGATGAGGCCGAAATCCTGACTGATACATTTCAAAATGTTATTCATAAGCAGATGTGAGCATAACTGCTGTGCTACAACCTTTTCTAAAATTTTGGATATAAAGGGGAGATTTGATATCGGTCTGTAGTTGGACAACTGACATGGGTCAAGGTCAGGTTTCTTAATAAGGGGGTGGATAACTGCCAGTTTGAAGGATTTCGGTACATAACCAGTGCTAATGGAAGAGTTAATTATTTTTAAAACAGGTTTGATTACCTCTGGAGCTATCTGTTTAAAGAAACTAGTAGGCAAGGGATCGAGAATACAGGTTGATGATTTTGATGAGGAGATTAATGAAATTAAGTCACTCTCATGAATAGTAGTGAAGCTTTGTAATTGATTGTCTGCTATAATGACACTGCTGTCTACAGGGTTACTTGTAAGCCTTTTGAAGCCTTTATTCTAAATGGTAAACATGTAGCCTATTTAAATATCGGCCATTTTGGCTCTAGGTTTATGTGGTGCAAATTCTTCTGAGAGAAAAATCAGGAACACGACCGCTCTAACTTCCAATTCGATCACATATACGAAAAATAAAAGTTCGCTCCAGGCTAAAAGTAAAATCTACTGTATCATGCTAACATTAGAGTCTGCCTGGCAGCTTATCCCAGGATTCCTGAGGTGACTTCCATAATTATGATGTTAACAAAAGCTAACACAAGCTAACCTAAATAGACTCCTGAGATGATTTTCAAGTCGTTGCTTCTGATGAAAGCTACATGCTAACAAAAGAAAATAAAAATACCATAGTATTTCTCAGAGGAAATAGTAATATACTTTCTTTCTTTTTTTTTACTTTATTTATTTATTTATTTATTTATTTATTTATTTATTTGTCATGCCTTTTCCTTTAGTGCATCATTGGTGTTCCTCCATCCTTTGGCCACATTCATGCTCACATTTCTTTCTCTCTTTTCTCTCCTCCTTTCTCTCTCTCTTTCTTTCTTTTTTTCCTTTCTTACTTTTTCCTAGTTTGACTTTAATGCTCCTCACTTCTATTCATTCATTTTTTACTTTCTTTCTTTTAGCCCCCCAAAGGATATGTGTAAGTTTTATTTGATCACCTTCATTCCTCTTTCTTTTTCTTTTTTTTGTATTTCCTTCCTTTATTATTAAAGCTATTTTTCTCTTTCATTCTTTCTACTTTTTTTCCTTTTTTAGGGGCTGCCCCACACGCGCACATCGGTTTGTTGCTTTTTACGCTTTATTACTAAGTACAAAACACAAAGTGAAACAGTTCTTCATGGGGATGAAAAGACGAAGGTTCACACACACACACGCATGCAAACTACAGTACGAAGTGTGAATAAATAAAGCATTTATATATTTGTTTTTTTTTTTTCTCCGGACAGCTCTGCATGAATCATTGATGGAAATTCTGTTGAAACAAATCATCGATTGTATCCACGGCAACCCCTGAAATGTAATTCCACTTTGGCTTTCTCCGACAGTTCGGATCGCGGCCAGCGAGCGATGCATATTAATGCGGAAAGCTGCGCGAGAGGCTGAGCGCGTGAAATATGCTGAATATCTGACGGAGACGAGAGGCCGTTCCTCATGCATTATTCAGCTGCACCACATTGCAAAAAACATGTTTATGGAAATTCAACAGGAGATAATACGGCCAAAGCAAATGCTAATTCGCCTCCTGACATTATAGCGGTGAATATTATGGGCTTCCTGTCGTCTCTCGAGCCCAGATGATAGAGTAACTGAAAAGCAGAATTAAATGGAAAAAGTGACGGATCGGCATCGTACACGCGCAGAAATGAACTCTGTAGATTTGGATTAATGCCCAGCGACAGGTCGCTGCAGACATAGCATGCTGGAAAACTTAAATTTATTACCAAAAAGTTGAATAAACAGTCTGAAACACAAACCAGCCTCATAGTAAACTTCTATAAAGAGAACTAGCATCATAGGAAACTTCTATAAAGAGAACAAGCATCATAGGAAACTTCTATAAAGAGAACTAGTCAGAGTAAACTTTTATAAAGTGAACTAGCATCATAGTAATCTTCTACAAAGAGAACTAGCGTCATAAACTATAAGGTGAACTAGTCATGGTAAACTTCTATAGAGAACTAGCATCATAGTCAACTTTTATAAAGTTAACTAGTCATAATAAACTTCTATGAAGAGAATTAGCATCATAGTAAACTTTTCTAAAGTGAACTAGAGTCATAGTAAACTTTTCTAAAGAGAACTAGCATCATAGTAAACTTTTCTTAAGTGAACTAGCATCATAGTAAACGTTTCTAAAGTGAACTAGTCATAATAAACTTCAATAAAGTAAACCAGCATCATATTAAACTTTTCTAAAGTGAACTATATTTATAATAAACTTCTATAAAGTAAATTAGCATCATAGTAAACTTTTCTAAAGTGAACTAGAGTCATAGTAAACTTTTCTAAAGAGAACTAGCATCATAGTAAACTTTTCTAAAGTGAACTAGCATCATAGTAAACTTTTCTAAAGTGAACTAGTCATAATAAACTTCTATAAAGTAAATTAGCATCATAGTAAACTTTTACAAAGTAAACTAGTCATAATAAACTTCTATGAAAAGAATTAGCATCATAGGAAACTTTTCTAAAGTGAACTAGCATCATAGTAAACCTCTATAAAATGAACTAGCACCATAGTAAACTTCTATAAAGTGGACATGCGTCATAGTAAACATTATACAAGTTTACTATAATGCCAATTCACTTTAACAAATTTTTATACAAGTTTACTGTAATGCCAGTTTATAATAAAAGCTTGTTCAAATTATATAAGTATACTATAATTAGTACATTATACTAGCTTTATCATACCTTTATCTATAGTGAACTAGCTTTACTGTAAACCTTTATAATGTGATGTAGCATCAGAGAACACAAAAGAAAAGTAAATATATTATATATACATAAACCAGCATTATAGTTAAAACAAAATGACAAAAAACATTAAGTGGCATTAAAAAGCCTAATATAGTAACTGGCTTGATATCAAATACTGTTGGTCCAATCCACAAATTAGCATTAAAATAAAAAGAACTGATAGACTAACTAGCATTTATTATCAAACAAGCTGACACATAAACTGGATTTAAAGCTAAAAGGCTTCTGTAAAGCAGAAGTAACTAATGCTTCATGCGGAAGATGATAAAATTACACGGTTACATTTTTCTTTATTAGCAGACTCCAGATGGACTTCACACACACACACACACACACACACACACACACACACACACAAAACCCTGAATAGAAAAAGCACTAAGAAAGAAGTGTACTGTAAGATGAGCAGAGATGGAGAAATATGAGAATGAGCAGAAACTTTGCTAGTCTCAGGTGGAGGAACAGGTCCTGTAAGGTCACCAGGTTTCAGTCTCGCTCATCGATTATGTTTGTGTTTCTTTTTACACTCTGGCATTGACAGAGGGTCACTGCAATCGATAAAGGTTCATATTTATAATTTATAACCGCACATTGCCAGAGCTCTCCTGTTTCCCTCACGCTTGATGTGAAACTAGGAAATGAAATAACGGCTATCATGAGGTCGTATCACTAGCCACTCTCTGGCTGAGTAACGCCAACCTGCGCTTTGCCTCCTTCCAGTGTCCGTGTAAAAGTTTGGTTTCGTTACTCGTTATGTTTGAGTCATTGATGTTAGCCTGGTCACGTATTCTCCAAAAAAAAACAAAAGTGAAATGAATGTTAAACGGAAGTGAGGCTAGCATTGCAGTAAACAGGCTTACACAAATGAGCATTTCACTAAACGAAAAATGGTAGCTAGCATTATCCTAAACGAGCAAACCAAATCTAGCGTGAAAGTGAACGTTAAAATGCTAACTAGCATAATCATAAAGACGCTGACACAAACTTGCATTATTGTAAACATGGTATACATAAACTAGCATGATAGTAAATGCAGGAGACATTAGGATGTTTACTCACACAAGGAATTTGACTCTGCGACAGGAGCTTGATGATTAAACCCAGAGAAGAGTTTAAAGAAATATTTGGTAAACCCTGATTATCCTCCATTCGATCACATACCCGAGGTTTTCAGTTGGGTTCTGGTCTGGAGTTTGGCCTAGCCATGATATGGTCTTTATCCTGGGGCTTTGATTTGTGTCATGGAGAGCATTTGGTCTGCTGGATAAACCCATCGTCAGAGTTGGGGAAGTCTGTCAGAGCACTATTAAACACTATCATGTTAAAAAAAATTTTTTTGCACAGTAATACAGTGGTCCCATTGTTCCTGCCACATCTGGAACGTGTCCTGGAAGTCTTCTTTTTGAAAAATGTGTCAAGCACCTCCTGTGATTCGTGCCTTATGTCCACAACAGTGTCAAAACAGCCACCATTGAGTTGGATCTTCATCTTCAGGAAGTCCACAGGTGCCGAATCTGGTGAGTAGGATGGGTGCGGAAGTGAGATCATGTGGATCGTTCTCCAATGATCATCATGCTCAAGTTGGCGAATAGTTTTATTTTCAGGGGTTGAGTTTGTTAAAGGTCTTCGTGCTCTCTTGTCATTTTCCAGCAATGTTCTTCCGCTCTTATATGCCGCTCGAAAAACCTCGACGACTCTCCACCGTATGTCAAACGTATGTTATGTCAAATGTCTCCTTGAAAGGCCAAACCGTGGGATTCAGCGTCAGACTCGTAGCGTATAGTGTAATCGGAGGGGATCGTGAGTGTAATACACGAGTCCACGGATTCGGTAAATTCTAAGGCTTTGGTGAGTGCCCTCTAGTGGAATTCCATGGCAAAAGCAGCCAGAATCCCTACAGACTCGAGATTTGTGAGACTCGGATCCGTCACCGAGTGATTCAGAAGGATTTGAATCTGTAAACATATTCGGAGTTCTTATTTCTAATTCAAATTACTTTAAGGTAGTACTAGCATTGTTTATGGCGGCTGGTCCTATTGCAAGATGATTCTATTCTATTCTATTCTGATCTTAATGAACAACAAAGTCGTTTTAAATGTCTCCTTGTTAAAAGTAGGATTACTTGATCCAATGATCAGTATCTTAATAAATACAATGAGGCATGTTCGTATTAGATTTGGAATGGAATGGCTGTCCGGCCTGTAGAGATGCTGATTAAAAAAGACTCTGAATTAATTAGATTCTGGAAGTTGTCTAGGTACTGATTGGATAGGATTTGCTAAATTGTATAAAAGAAAGTGTGAACGAGTAAAAACAAAGCCCAACATCTTCAGGAATGAAAGAGGGCCACAGAGGAAAGAGTGTATTTATTTATTTATTTAGAATTTTTTTTTAATTAGCGTCAATTCGAAATGACAGTTTAATCACGTTACAAGTTTCTTTAATACTCCATGAGTTTCGACTTTAATTCCGTTTGAGCTGCCAAATGCTGGAACCCTGGGAATCAATTCACGACTTAAAAAGAGACACACTCAGAAATCAGTTATCTTGCATGTGTGTGTATTATTTATATATTTTGGTCTGAAGCTTATCTGAAACACACACGGCCGGATTCTTCAGAGAATAAAATGCTTTTCATCAGCCCATTCTCGACAGAACATGTCGAGAATGGGCCACATGTCTGTTTTTGGTTAATTAATTTTGCTGTGTGTGTGTGTTACAAGCTAACGCTCCTGTGGGGTTCTGTGGACCTACACGTTTTGCCCCAGACTATATGTGTGTGTGTAAATATCCCGGCGGACAAAGGTCATGTCTTTACTTCACAAAGGAAATGAAGCTCCAAACGCTATCCTACCAGCTAGATTGCTAGATAACAACGAAAATAGACTAACATACACAATCAATGGTTATACATAGCCATCTGCTAGTTCTCCCAGTGTGTTCTTGCACATTGTGATACAAGTGATAAGATTTTCATGTTAATCGAAATTTATGAAAATAATTGGTGCTGTTGGTGGTGTTTACCACCAATGTTTTGCTAATTATGTTTAGCTAGTCCTTAGTGTCAATGCACTTGACATGAAGCTGGCAAGACTTTGCAACGTTTCGTTAGCGCTGCCAAGCGAAAATATCCTGGGAAAAAAACCAGTAGACTTAAAGTGAATCTTGTAGCTATGCCAGTGCTCAGGAGATGAGTTGTGAAGAGGTACCAGCAGCTGGCTAACCATGAGCTGGCTCTCAATCCTGTATGTTGGCTAATTTTCTTTGAAAACGGGACATCAGGGTACTGGTTCAAGTTAAAGACAAATTTTTTAGACATCATTAGTAATTACTTTTACTCCTTACAAACAATTTACTTCAGGAATCAACATCAGGTCCTTGTATCTTCTTGTATACGGTTTTATCTCTTTCGGAATATCGTTCCTCATTTGTTTCCTTGACGATCCTAAACTCAATCGCCGCCTCTGGCTTAATGATCCATCCTCATCTAACCACCTCACTGAACGGTGTTCCTCTGGTTCAATGGAAATGAACTGATATTATTTATTTCGGTCCCAACCCCCAGATCTGGAGTCTATTATAAATAATGTAGCGACACCTTCGCAATGCATTAAAACAGGGGTCTTTTATCATTTGTTTTCCACACCTCAGGTTTGGTCAAAGCGCTGCTTACTTTCAAAGATCTAACCATTTATTTCCGGGTGGCACTCTAAAGTTTTCCTTTTTTTTCTTGCGGGCAAATTAATGTACTTATGATTGGATACCCCTGGAAAGGCAAGACTTGTTCATTCATCTTTAGCAAGTCATTCAGACCTAGAAGTCGGTTAGCATAGCTAATCCACCTAGCAGCATGTGCTTTTGAATATATCAGAAAACAGACCAGAGAACTTAAAGATGAAGAATGAATGAATGAATTATTAATAATTTGGGTTTAGTCTTTTTCTCCGTTACATTCCCCATTGTTCCCCAGGTAAATTCTTTGAAAATGAAGAATTCGCTTTTATCCAAACGTGATTTGGCAACACTCGTGAAGAACAAACTATAAAGCTTTATTCAATTCAATTCAATTGATTTTTATTTGTATAGCGCTTTTAACAATGAACATTGTCTCAAAGCAGCTTTACACAGATAATGTGGTGATTAAAAGTGAATATGTTCTTTATAAGTAAGTTTGTCCCTGATGAGCGAGCCGGTGGCGACTGTGGAGAAGGAAAAACTCCCCGAGATGGCATAAGAAAAAACCTTGAGAGGTACCAGACTCAAGAGGGAACCTCATCTGGGTTGCACCGAATGTCCATTTATAGCAGATATACGATGTTGCGGGGTACAGTGATGGTGATCAGAAGCTAAAAGTAGTCCTGAGTCAATGTAGCAGCCTGTTGACATTAACTACAGTCCAATCAATCCTCAAAGCTCTCGTTCTTACTCCAGAATTTCATGGAACCACCCAAGGCATTGATGAGAAACCATCCCCAGCTGAACAGAGTGGCCTCCAATCAAAGATGACACTATCCAGAGGCAGGCCTCTATACCTTTATATAGGCCTTTATACTACTCATTAATAGCTGGTATAAATCCTTTTTTGCTTAAAATTCTTTGGGGAGAAGCCCTTATTTAGAGATCAACCATTAGAATGGGGAGATGGATGATCTTAGTTACTTGTACATTGGAAAAACGTGATCGATCGATTTTTGCTCCAGTTAGCCCATTCTCAGGTCCAACAGCTGAAGACCGATATTATCTTTTGCTCCTAAAATTATCTTCTGTCTCGTTTTTCCTTTAAGGACCACCAGTTTGAGATGCTTTTTTGGCTCAACAAGAGTGGTTGTGTGTTATGTTGTCAGCTCTACAATGGCGAGTGTAGAGAGACCAGGCTTTAATGGATGGGTTCAGAGAACAGGATGAAGTTGAAGATAAAAAATTTATGAATAAATAAATGAATGATTTATTTATAATATGGGTTTGTTCTGTATGTTTTTTTCAGTTGAATTCCCAATTGTTCCGCTGTTTAATCCTAGAAAATGTAGAATTTGTAGTCTTGTATTACAAATCTTTTTGCGCTAGATCTGATCAAGTTTTCACCTCAAATTAGCCTGTTTTCAACTGCTTTCTTCTCAAGGTTCAGCATTTTGAGATGCTTTTTGCTCACCACGATTATAAAGACTGTTAATTTACCATGTTCTTGTTGTTCGCTCTAAAATAGCCTGGTTTACATTGAGATAAGGGGAGTTTTCGATGACGATGATGATGGCTTTAATGAATAGGTACAGCTGGGTAGATCATAGGTGCTAGATAAGACGGTGTAGGTATGTCTGAAATTAGAAAGCTAGGATTTTTACACACACACAGCTTAGGCAGAAATGTATAAAAAACTAAAAAACATTCCAGTGACCATCAATTCTATGTTTAGAAATGCCAAAGAGGAATGGCGAGACAAATAATCACTCTTTACACCTGTGTTATGCAGAAAGGCATCTCAAAATGCACTATGAAAAGCAAGGGCTATTATTTCTCAGCAAAAAAATTTCAGACAAACTGTCACATTCAGGTAACCAAGATCATTCTAAAGTTTGGTGTGAACATCTTGACCTGTATCTGGAAGTCTAAATAGATGAAAAGAGCCAGTGAAGTTGTCATAATGAAAATTATCTTGATATCAATAATAATATTTTTTTCATGGTAATAGAACAAAATGGTTGTTATAGTGGGTGGAGCTTTAAAAAACTATGAAAAAACAAAACAAAAACTGGACCAAAATAGGCACCTATGAGTTTTTGGTCCAACATTTTTCTTGTGTCATATCTAGAAGACATTGCACTTCTGAACAAAAGCTAATGAGTTTAATTCTCAGCACCACCAAGGTGCTGCTAATGGGCCCCTGAGCAAGGCCCTTAACCCTCAAAGGCTCGGTTGTATAAATAAAATCATTGCAATTTACCCTAGATAAGGGCATCTACCCAATGCCATAATGCAATGTAAAGCATAATTTCTACCTTGTGTCTAATGTATTGTTTTAAAATACCAAACGTCTCTCTGACTGCGCACAATTTCTGGATAAACGGTGGCATTCGGGTTAATTAGATTTTTGGCTGCACTCCTGCTTTAATGTGTTGAACCGCCACTTCTGCAGCCCCTTCAAAAGCATTTACGTACTTTAAGTTGTCTATCAGAACTTAATAATGGAAATGTATTCGCTTGGCGTGTGACTGAGCGACTCTTTTGTGTTTTTCATTAAAGATACTCGCTGTGTTCTCGTCGGCGCTGTTGACATCGACGCGCTTACACAACGTGCAACTTCATTATTTCCTCGCGGAGATATGGAGTGTAATTTCCTGCTGCCTGAGAGAGAGAGAAAGATAGAATATGTCTGTGTGTGTGTGTGTGGAAACAATCAATAGCAGCATGTTCACTGTTATGTTAAAGCAACAAGAAAAAAAAAACTACGGAAGCCCAGACAGGCCGTGTGTTATTTTATCTTATTGTTTTCTTGGGATCTTGAGATAACAAAAGTTGTTTTGTAACTAATTTGGAACTGTCAGTCCAGATTTCCTAACCAACACTGCAGACTTTATTTGCACTATTAGCAAAACTGGATTAGCAGTTGTAGCACTGTATGTTTATTTTTTATTCAAAACCTTGTGTATACGTACAAGATTGTTAGCATTGTGTGATTACTAATGCTAATGTTGATTTTATAAAGCTATGAACTCCATAGTATTTAGTTTTTTTCTTTAACTGCAACCCTGAGAAAGGAAAGGGATTTTGACTGAGTTTTGACTGAGATTTGTTAATTTCCCAACCAGGAAATAACCAAAATTCAGTCCTCTTTAGTACAGAGGGTCAGTATTCCAGTCAGTGAATCGGTTTTCTCATTTAAAATCAGTTTTTTTTCACTGTGATTCTTCTTTAATTCAGAATGTCGTTGTCTGAGAAAGTAAATATATCTCTTATGACCATAATACACTCCCTTGTTGTATACAGCATGGGGTCCCCCAACCACACGGCCAAGGACCGGTCCACAGCCCATTTGGTACCATAGAAATATTTTTTTAAAAAGTAATAAAAATGTAATTTTATGTCCATTTAATTGACGTTTTTTTTGCTTTTTACAGGGCGTTGGATTTGAAGGAAAAGACCACTTAAGCCAATTCCCTGCACTGATTCTGCATTGTGGTGAGTAAATTTTTCATTCAATATGTAATTTAATTAACAATAAAATTATATATTATGTGTACCAGTAATAAATGATGCATGTTATAGCGCGCGACAACGCAAATTAATTATAACTGCACTAATTTTATTATCTTGCGATTAATGCAATAGTAATTTATAATCTTGCGATTTTTTATAAATATATATATATATATATATATATATATATATATATATATATATATATATATATATATATATATGTGTGTGTGTATGTGTATATATATATATATATATATATATATATATATATATATATATATATATATATATATACAGTGCCCTCCACAATTATTGGCACCCCTGTTTAAGATGTGGTCATGGACTTCTAAAAATTCTCCTTTTTTAAAACAACATAGAACCCAAATGCAAAAAAGAGAAAAATCCAACCTTTCATTTAAGTACATAACTTTGGTGGTAAAAAAAATCATACATTTAGAAAAAAAAAAACTTGAAATCATGTGTCCCACAATTATTGGCACCCCTAACAATTCCTCTGAAAAATTTAATTGTTTTTTTTTTAAATATATTTTTCTGTAGTTGCTAAGGTTGGTCAGGGTATCTAGGGACTTTTAATTAGTAATTCATGATTTCCTGTTTCCCTGGGGTATAAATATGACGTGACACAGAGGCCTAATTCTCTTACCCATTTGTCAACATGGCAAAGACAAGAGAACACACCATTCAAGTAAGGCAGATGTGTCGACCTTCATAAGTCAGGCAATGGCTACAAGAAAATAGCCACCCGCCTTAACTTGCGGTATCTACAGTCAGAGGAATCATTAAGAAGTTTAAAACAACTGGAACAGTGACAAACAAGGCTGGAAGAGGTCCCAAGTTTATCTTGCCACAACGCACAGTGAGGAGGATGGTAAGAGAAGTAAAAATTTCCCAAGCTCACCGTCACAGAATTGCATCAAAGAGTGGCATCTTGGGGTCACAGAGTCTCCAAAACAACCATCAGACGCTCTCTACATGCCAACAAGCTGTTTGGGAGGCATGCAAGGAAAAAGCCTTTTCTCACTAACACTCACAAACGTAAACGCCTGGAGTTTGCTAAGCGGTACTGGGACTTCAACTGGGATCGTGTGCTTTGGTCAGATGAGACTAAGATTGAGCTTTTGGCAACAAACACTCTAAGTGGGTCTGGCGAAACAAAAGATGAGTATGCCGAAAAGCACCTCATGCCCACCGTGAAGTATGGTGGAGGATCTGTGATGCTGTGGGCCTGTTTCTCCAAAGGCCCTGGGAACCTTGTTAGGGTGCATGGCATTATGAACGCTTTGAAGTACCAGGATATTTTAAATGAAAACCTGATGGCCTCTGCCAGAAAGCTGAAGATGGGTCGTCATTGGGTCTTTCAGCAGGATAATGATCCAAAACATGTGGCAAAATCTACACAAAAGTGGTTCAGCAGTCACAAACTCAAGGTCCTCCCATGGCCATCTCAGTCCCCAGACCTCAACCCAATCGAAAACCTGTGGGGCGAGCTAATGAGAAGAATGCATAAGAGAGGACCCAGGACACTGGATGATCTAGAAAGATTGTGCAAAGAAGAATGGTCAAAAATCCCTCTCTCTGTGTTCTCCAATCTTGTGAAATGTTATAGGAGGAGATTAAGTGCTGTCTTGTTGGCAAAAGGAGGTTGTACAAAGTATTAACATCAGGGGTGCCAATAATTGTGGCACACATGATTTCAAGTTTTTTTTTTTTCTAAATGTGTGATTTTTTTACCACCAAAGTAATGTACTTAAATAAAAGGTTGGATTTTTCTCTTTTTTTGCATTTGGGTTCTATGTTGTTTTAAAAAAAAGGAGAATTTTTAGAAGTCCACGACCACATCTTAAACAGGGGTGCCAATAATTGTGGAGGGCACTGTATATATATATAAAATAAATGAATATAAGATGCGGAAATAAAACCTTCAAAGCAACACATTTATTTACGACGTCCTTTTTTTTTTTTTACTAAGATATAAAAAAAAATTAAACTCCACCAAAAAAAATTTGGTAATCACTAAACATTTGTTTTACTGATGCAGCAAGTCTCGAATCAGCACCAAAATCTGCCATGATGCACACATCAGCAAAATAAATCCGTCCGTGTGGAAACATAGCAAAAATTCAGTTTGGCGTTCATTTATTTAATGTAATTAATTAAATTTGTGCCAATTTAATGATTACTCAGTTTAATCAATATAATGAACAGGTGTTAATTGGATTTATTATATTTTATATTTATATATTTTTATAAAATATTAATTTATATATTATTTATCCAAGCAGGCATTTTATTTTTTTAAATTCATGACCTTCAAATCCAAAGTCCAATGTCACTATGCTAACCACCAGCCATTTTGCTATCATCAGTCTAGCATTGTACATTAGCTTTGTGTGAGTAGTAACTAGGGTTAGTGTTAGCTTGTTCCTCTTAGCGTAAATTTAAAAAAAGAAATGAACACACACACACACACCAGTGCGATATGTCACGATTAGTGGATTTGACGAGGAGAAGTTGTCGTGTTTCACGCTGTTCCCTTCGTCTTGTAATCGTACCTTTTTCGTATCGAAGTGTGTGAAATAAATTACAGAGAAAAATATTACAGGCTGCTTTTACAGGCATCATTTTTCATTTTTCTCTACGTAACAAACAAAAAAATTAAAACGAGTGACAGGCGGTCATTTTGTCTAAAAAATTTTTTTTCATATTTTTTAATAGCTCACATTTCTGGCACACACACACACACACATATACACACTTAATGTTTTTTTTCCACTTTGATTTGCTGAACTCAAACTGCGCTTCTCGTTTATTTCGTTTTCTTTTTTTTTCTAGTTGTCAGTTTGACTGAAGCCAAACTGTGTGTGTGTGTGTGTGTGTGTGTGTGTGTGTGTGTGTGTGTGTGTGTGTGGTAATTCTGGGCAAACAGAAATGCTTTTTGTCCAAAATGACTAAATTACGTACGTATGTGTGTGTGTGTGTGTGTGTGTGTGTGTGTGTGTGTGTGTGTGTGTGTGTAAGAAAAAGCACAAAGGTTCACATTGTGTGTTTGTGTGTGGTAATTCTGGGCAAACAAAAATGTTTTTTTGCCCAAAGTGACTAATTTAGGTGGGGGGAAAGGTCCAGCAGTGTTGCTCAAACAGTGTGTCATTTGGCCAGCTTTGTGTGTGTGTGTGTGTGTGTGTGTGTGTGTGTGTGTGTGTGTGTGTGTGTGTGTGTTTGTAGGCATTATGTATCTTCGCTGCTATCTTTACATGCATTATTAAAACTCTTCTTTGTTCTGGCACTGAGGTGGTGGAATGAACTTCTCCTAGAGTTCCGATCAGCGGAGTCCCTGGCTATCTTCAAGCGAAGGGCGAAAATCTTCCTCTTCCTTAAACACTTAAACTAAAACTTTTCAAGTTTGCTTTGTTTAAAAATAAAAAAATAAACTCTCAACAGAGTTGTAGGCGGATTTATCTTAAATTTGTAATCTAGTGTTCCAGTGTAGATTTATTCATTTTGAAGAGACTCGAAGCACTTTTGTATGTCTTAAATGCCACAAAAGTAAATTATATAAAAAAGAAAGAAAGGACATGAAAAAGGAGATGGATAGAGGGCATAGAGTATCAGAGAAAAAATGAGGGATCGGGAAGAAAAGGTGTTGAAAAAAACAAAAGACGGAGAGATATAGTATGAAAACAAATGAAGAGAAAGAAAGAAAGAAAGAAAGAAAGAAAGAAAGAAAGAAAGAAAGAAAGAAAGAAATTGAGTACCAAAAGGGATGAAAATGATTGCTAAGAAAAGTAAAGTCATCAAAAGAAAAGAGAATGGAGAGAAAAAATAAATAAAGGATGGATAGAGCATAAGAACAATTAAAAAATAGAAAGAAAGAAAGAAAGAAAGAAAGAAAGAAAGAAAGAAAGAAAGAAAGAAAGAAAGAAAGAAAGAAAGGGCATTAAAAAGACAAAATGGAGGGTTGATGAAGGAATAAAGTATGGACAAAAATAAAAAGGGCATAAATGAAAGAAAGAAGGGGGATGAAGCATGAGAACAGGTGAAGGATGAAGAGAGAAAAAAGGGCATGAAAGAATGAGAGAGGGAGAAGTTTGATTATAGCGAGTCAGCGACTTGGAGAGATGATGAATGCGTGTGAAATCCTCTCGCTTTGTCTTCCTCCACCGCTCTTTTTTTTTTCGTCTCTCCAATAAAATCTGTTCATCATTCAGTTCACGGTTTCAGTAGCGAAGTGCACTAATTATGCTCCCTTCTGAGGGGCCTTTGGACATCAATTACTGGAAGTGCAGGTGATGCAAGATGTGGCAGAGAGAGGTGCAGAAACAGTTACCATGAATCACCACTTCAGCTCTTTTGACAGTGTGTGTGTGTGTGTGTGTGTGTGTGTGTGTGTGTGTGTGCGCATGTGCCTGTAGTGGGCCGTCAGGTCCAGCGAGTCCTTCTCTGTTGGCCAAAACTTTATTAGAATCACTGACTTACGTTTTATTCTATTTATGTCCATGAATATGTATATGGGGGCCATCTAGCAGGCGTCCAATAACCTCTGCGTTTTTACATCCTTTTGTTGGATGATCGCTAGGCAGAGCATGCAAACTGCATCTGTAGCAAACTGCACAAACTCAAATATATTGTGTGTGGATTTAATAGCTGCGTTTTCATTCCAAAATGACTGACTCAGAAGCCGTCCATTTCTTCGCACTTAAAACACAGACACCTGTTTATTATAACGTTAGTCCCTGTAGGAGCCTGTTAACTATAACGCGTTACTGTACTAGCCTGTTTAATATAATGTTAGTCACTGTACTAGCCTGTTTACTATAAGGCTAGTTACTGTACTAGCCTGTTTAATATAATGCTAGTCACTGTATAAGCCTGTTTACTATAACGCTAGTCACTGTATAAACCTGTTTACTATAAAACTAGTTACTGTACTAGCCTGTTAACTGTAATGCTAGTTACTGTACTAGCCTGTTTACTATAACACTAGTCACTGTACTAGCCTGTTGGATGTATCGCTAGTTCCTGTATGAGCCTGTTTACTATAACACTAGTTACTGTAGTAGCCTGTTAACTATAACACTAGTTACTGTATGAGCCTGTTTACTATAATGCTAGATACTGTACTAGCCTGTTTATTGTATCGCTAGTCCCTGTATGAGCCTGTTAACTATAAAACTAGTTACTGTACTAGCCTGTTTACTATAATGCTAGTCACTGTACTAGCCTGTTTACTATAACGCTAGTTACTGTAGTAGCCTGTTAATTATAACGCTAGTTACTGTACTAGCCTGTTTACTATAATGCTAGATACTAGTACTAATGCTAGTACTAATGCTTGTACTAGCCTGTTTACTATAATGCTAGACACTGTACTAGCCTGTTTATTGTAACGCTAGTTACTGTACTAGCCTGTTTACAATAATGCTAGTCACTGTACTAGCCTGTTTACTGTATCAATAGTCCCTGTATGAGCCTGTTTACTATAACGCTAGTTACTGTAATAGCCTGTTTACTATAATGTTAGTCACTGTATTAGACTGTTCATTAAGACACTAGTCACTGTACTTACCTGTTTTCTCAAGTGCTAATCACTGTTTTAGATGTTTACTCAAGAATTGGTTGGGTAATTTACTTTTGTATTATTTATTTCTCCTCAGCGTTTAAACTGAAACTGAGCAGGAGAATTCATATTAGCCTAGCACAAGTCCCTCTTTCTCTTTCTTTGTCCTGTGTAATCTGGTTAGCATGCAGGATATATATCTGTACTGATCACAAGTGCGATTAGGCCTCGGCCGCTTGTCGTGAGTGGCTCTGTGAATTCATCTGTTTACATGAACGCTCGCTGTACGGAACGAGCGCGGAAGGGGGGGAAGGAGACGCCGAGAAGAAGGGGAAACAAGTGATGGATGGAAACTTTTAGGAGCAGTGGAGAAAACAAATCTGTACACACAAATGTATCGGACGTCTCTGGATGCAGGAGAATTACATTTTCCCTGTACTTGAACTAGGAGACCCAAACTGTGTTCCAGCATGTTTCTGTAATTCCCCTGTGCACAAATTTCAGCCACAAAATCTAGTGAAACATCTCCCCAGAAGAGTGAAGGTTGTTAAGAGATGATTGTAACAGCAAATGCGGAATGTGATGTTTAACAATGACCTTATGGTCAGGTGTGTAAAAAAAAAACATATACGAGGTGGTATCAAAACGCTGACCTCTGAGTTGGATCTTCATCTTTGGGAAGAGAAATCTGGCGAGTAGGGTACACAGGACAATGTCTTTTGGCACAGGTTGGTGCCCCTTGTGACTGTGCGTTGGTGTGTTACAAAACTAGTCTTGAAACTTCTTCTTACCCATGTAAAGCAGAGCTGTATTTGTTCACATGAGCGTTGTCATGGTGGAATAGGTTTTGGGTCTCCTAGTTCAAGTAAATAGAGCATTTTAATGCATCCTGGGACGTCCTATTCAAAGGTGTGCCTCCAACCGTTTGGAGAAGAACCACATATACAGCTGAAGATGCCTGGTGTCCCAATACTTTTGGCCTTGTAGTGTACTTCCTATTAATGCACACTGATTGGCTAAAGACATCATATGAATGCTGATGATGTCACATCAGTGGACCAGTCAGAACCTGTCTTTTGTCACTTTTTTACTTTTTTTGTTTTTCTCTCCTACCTTTTCCTCTTTTCATTCCTAATCCATTTCTGCCATTTAGTCTTTTAGTTTCAATTATTTTCTTTCCTTATTTCAGTTAGTTTTTTCGTTCTATTCTTTTAATTTCCTTGCATTTGCTCCTTTTCTTGCATTTTTTTTCTTTCCTTCTATTTTCTTTAGTTTTTTTTTCCCAAGTTTTTGTTTTGTTTGTTTGACTTCACTGCTGACATTTAAGGGACATTTTTCTCTGTCTTCTTTAAAAAAAGAAAAAAAAAAAGAAGAAGAAGCAAAAGTATTGCTTTTTTTTTTTTAGACTATTTTCTTTCTTTCTTTATTATAAAAAAAAATGTTTGTTTTTTCCTCCGGTGCTGCAGATGCGCACGGTAAGCGGGGAGAAAAACCTTGTCATTTCTGGTGTTTTTTTTTCCATTTAAACTTTATTTTTTTCCCCCCATTATTGTCATTTCTAGCACTAGAGCAGTCTGTACGGAGAGAGTAAGAGAACGAAAATAAATACCTTTTTTTTTTTATTTATTTTTTTTTTTTCAAGTCTCATGGCAAGTGTTGACCTGTAAACGTTCTTCAGGTTTTGTTTTCGTGTCCATCCGGATAAACTGTGGCTCTTAGATGGTGGAAAAAAAAAAAGTGTGGGAGGAAGAGGTGAAAAAACGGCCGCATCGAAAAGGCTGAGTGCAGAGCAGAAAATCGTCGAACATCACTTATTCAGACAGAACCTTTTTTCTTTATTCCATCAGGCCAAAAGTTGGTAGTAGAATGTACGGTTATCTCCACAGTGTTTTCACCGTCGCTTGAAGGGCACAGCTGGACTGGCTCTGAAGATGAGCTCTGAAGGTACGTACTTCCAGCTGTGTCCTTCAACCGACGTTAAGCAAAGCCGTCTGTGAAATGGTGCAGAAGTAAGTAGTCCCTCATTACTACACCTACTGTACAGCAGGAGATGTTTAGGATGGATAGATCACCACAGGTTAGTGGGCATCCGTTGGTTGTTCAATGACACCTCTTGTTTCAGCCTCCCATCCACACAGAGGCAGTGTTTTTAGTCGTTGCTGCGCCATTTTTTGTTATGAAATTTATTTGGATGAGTGTCGACGTAGCCTTAGTGATTTGTTGGTCATATGGCTTTCTAAATTTCATCGTGAAACATATTTTCGTGCCTATCCCAAGCTCCCAGATGCAGAGACTTAGGTTTTGCTTCCTAGAAGGTATGTGTATTTTGATCCTTGCCACATGCTGAAACTCTGCTGCAATGCCTTTGTTTCCACTCAGATGAGACTCGAACATGCGAGGAAGATAAGCAGGAGCGCGTTGAGTCACTCTGTAAACTTCAGACAGTCTGCTTCTTGGCACCGGATCGAAGATGGCTCACATCCAACCAAAGAGAACAGAAAATGAAAGTCCACTTGGCCGCACCGATTTTCAGTAGTAGTGCGGCAGATGCTACAAATGCTGTGATAATGCCTTGAAGCTCAAGGAGTTCACAGAAAATCCCCCGACTGAGCAGTTTTATTTACTTTCTTTTCTTTTCCCTTTCAAAACTGCTGATGCTGCGTTTGATGTCCTCAACCGTCGCAAACCCTTTCACGAAAGGTTTCAAAGCGCCACTCGAGCCGTCGGATTTTAAAAAAAAGGGCTCGCCAAAGCCCTTCGGTGAATGAATGCCTCTGTGGGTTGAGGGTCCACCAGTATGGCAAGTCAGCACCACATCAACATCGAGGATCTGTGGCTTCAAATTAAGTAGTGGAAGTGTGCAGAAGATCTACCTTGATCTGGTCGAGAAGACCAATGCACAATGTCCCTTTTTTACCTGCAAGGTATTTAGGACCATTCTTTGCTATCAAACAGCATTGAAACACCAACAATACTAATGTCAGACAGTTCAGAAGATTTGCACATTAGGTCTGCTCTTCTTTTGAAGGATAGAGGTGTTTCTCCAGAAACCATCAGTTGAAATTCTGTTGTATTTAAGAAACCAATTGAAAGTCCACGTGGGTGTGATATAAGGTGCTACTTTACACTACTTTATTTATCTATGTTTACACACTATCACCTACAAAATAGTCCCTTTGCACAGCAATACGGTGCTTCCAGCTTTCCTGCCACTTCTGGAACGTGTTTTGGAAGTCATCTTTTCGAAGGTCGGTGTCAAAGCAGCGATTCGAGTTAGATCTTCATCTTCAGGAACATGGTGCAAAAGTGAGATCCTGTTGTTTGCTGCAAGTGACACGTGGGAACTTGGTGAAAATAGCAGACACGGTAACGCACGTGGTCAAAATAGCACCATGTACACAGGACAATGTCTTTCGGCACACTGATTTAGGAAGTTCGGTGCTCCCTGTGACTGTGCAGAATCGTGCTGTTGCCGTGTTTCAAAACTAGTCTGAAAACTTTTTGAATACTGCCTCATATTACAATAGACATAGTCAGTCAGGATCTTACTGAAAGCGCTGAAATGGCTTTCTGGAATCACATCGCAAAATACAGAAAACAAAATGGACAAAAGTCAGTTAAGCAACCAGGCCTTATAACTTTTAAAGGTTATAAAGATGTGAAGAGTGTCTGAACATCCTACTTAAGTAAAAGTATAGATACCTTACTGCAAAAATTGTCACCCATTCCAATATGATTGTTTTACATATCTAAATTAAACAATACCTGAGTATTTTACTTGTATTGAACGTAAGCTCAAAGATGCACTAGTCAAGATATGTTTTGTAAGGTTTTATTTCCTAAAATACAAAGCAACACTGCATTGGATGCAGCTCTCAGTCTCTCAGGGGAAGTATTTTAATATAACAAAAGCTGCTTCTCAAAGTTTTTGGAATTGAGGGTTTTTTTTAACTGAAAATTAGGCTAGCAGTTGCTAAAAAGTCGCTGATTGTCATAGAATTGTCGTTGTCACTTCAAATATAGAGTGCAAGGTAGATATTTGAAATCCTACACAGTAAACCCCTGTTAGATTTTTAGCATGCCCAAACGAAACTTAATTCTTGGAGAGTTTTCCATATGACCTGCTATGCCCGTGGTGCCTTTCTGATATCAGGGAAGAAGAAATACACAGCACACAGAATGCATGTTCTTCCTCTTCTTCTCTTTATTGCAGGTAGCAGAACGTATATATACACATACAGAGAAAAGGCTGTCCTAAACTTGTTTCCTGTTTAGACAAGAGGATATACTAGCCGGAGATGTGTGAGCTGTTTACCTTACAGACTAACATCGTAAATATTCTATAGACACTGAACAGACAAAATGATGTGTGAGATTTTTTCCAGGCTCGGAAAATTCGCAAGTTCACGGAAATCACAGCGGGACCGAATGGTCCAGAATGTTAGGAATACAATTTTTAACTGTTTTCACTAACAAATGCCATAAAATTGCTTTCTCTTGAACATTTCACCATAAAAAACACTATAAAAAACAAAATGTATATAAAAGAACAAATGTTTTCAGATTTGTCATGAGGATCCTTAGCATACAAAAATGCCTCAATTATTGCAGAAAATGTTTTGTTTTGTAGTTGTGGGTAACTATTTGACTCTTGTGGTCCTTGCAGACATCAACTTTCTATTTGACAAGTTCCAGTCCTTCTCCCTTCTTTGTATTCCATCTCATTCAGCATCAACACCCACCCTCCTAGTGCACAAGGGATCCTGGTGAAAAGGTCCAAACATAATTTGATGATATGTATTATTGTCCGGCTTATATCTAACTTCACTCTAACTCCCCATCCTCTGTAGCTCCTTGCACATTTCCATGCCTTCCTCTACCATTTGAGTTAGCAATAGATACCATCCTCTTCTCATTTTTCTCATCCCTGGACCTCCTCCGTCGTCCTGCTCTGCTCCTTTTCTATCAGAAATCCTGTTCTTTTCTTTTCATATTGCTAGTCAAACATACTAATGTTGATTGCTCCTTTGGGAGAATTTGCCATATCATATCTGCCCAAAGACACTACTCCAGAACCTCAGGTAAAATAACCTTGCTCTATTTAAAGCCTGCAATTATGTCTACTTCTGTTACGTCTTCTTTTTATATGTCTAGGGTGAAGCTGTAACATTCATACTGTGATCCATTCTGTGAATAGGCCAGGGAAAAGGACACGTAAACCGAGTATAATATAAAAGGATTTATTCACACAAGGAGGAACAGGAGGGAATGGAGTATATACACAATATTTACACTAATCAGAAAAACCAAGGCATAATAAATAATCCCACAGGAGAGAGAGGCGGAGAGTGGCGCTAAAGAAAAGAACACAACAAAACCAACTACCTCAGTAATAAACCACTAACCTAACACTCAACAGAATTCTTCCGGCGCCTCTATACGCCCTAGCTTACCTACTCTAAACTAACAAAAATACAGAAGTAGCACACACTCCTAGCTAGTGTCTCTATACATAGTATCACCTACGTGTTGCAAGATGTAAGTCACGTGACATACTACCTGCCCAACACTCCTGGGGAAAACACAAGGGTTGTTGTTAGAATAAAACTACTCAAAACAAACAAGATAACATTCAACGAATGTGATACAAACAATAAGCAAGCAATGCTCCAAACACAACACAGCAAAACAAATGGTGCTCATGGTGCTCTCTCCAATGTCCCTGCAGTCCTCTTTTTAAACCCCAACAGTTTACTGGATTGGCCACAGGTGCAGTCAGGTCACACACGCTGATTATCTCCCCCAGCCAATTGCAGTCCAAAGGGGGCGGAACCTTGAGAAATTGACAGGAAGGTAAACCAATAGAGAGAGACAAACACCCACACACACACACAAACATCCAATGGGACGTAACACTCCCACCCTTTAAGAACCAACCAGCTTGGTGACATCTCTAAACTCTCGAAAGAGCATCTGCAAAAACGTTCTCAGATCCCTTTTTATGTCTAATTTCCAGATTATAATTCTGGACTATTAGAGACCACCGCATCAAACGCTGATTCTGGTTGTACATACGGGATAGAAACACAAGTGGGTTATGGTCAGTAAACACAACGATTGGTAAACTACTGGATCCGATATATACCTCGAAATGTTGTATAGAAAGCAACAATGCAAGAGTTTCCTTTTCAATGGTGGAATAATTTAACTGGTGTTTATTAAACTTTCGTGAAAAGTAGCTAACAGGGTGATCTATACCATGTACATCCTCTTGCAGTAGAACAGCGCCAGCTCCAGCAGCGCTTGCATCAATTTCTAGTTTAAAACCTTGAGAGAAATCTGGAGCCAGAAGAACAGGGGTATTACATAAAAGAGTCTTTACACAATCCATCGCATACTGACACTTAACGGACCAATCAAAAGATTTAGATGGACTAAGCAACGCAGTAAGAGGGCTGACAATAACCGAGAAGTTTTTACAGAAATTTCTATAATAGCCAGCCATCCCCAAAAATCGTCTCAACTCCCTACGAGTTGTAGGCACAGGGAATTCCGAAATAGCCGTGACCTTGGCTTCTACAGGTCGCACCTGTCCCTGACCCACCTCTTTTCCAAGATAAGTAACCGTAGCTTGGCCGAATTCACACTTAGCCAAGTTAAGCGTTAAATTAGCGTTTGCAAGACGCTCGAACACTGTTCTCAATGAACTCATGTGTGATGTCCAATCTGCAGAGTAAATAACAAGATCATCAAGGTATGCATTACAATTTGGTACACCTGCTAATACTATGTTCACGAGACGTTGAAAAGTCGCAGGCGCATTTCGAGACCGAAAGCCATGGCAGTATACTGAAGAAAATTGTCAGGGTTACAAATGCAGAAACTTCCGATGCTCGGGGAGTCAAAGGAACCTGCCAGTAGCCCTTTAACATATCAAGCTTACTCACAAAACAGGCAGATCCTATATTATCGACACAGTCCTCCATACGGGGTAATGGATAACTGTCTGGCACCGTTACTGCATTTACTTTACGGAAATCCGTACAAAACCTAAACGTACCATCTGGCTTAGGAACGAGTAAACAAGGCGAACTCCATGGACTATAACTGTGCTTGGCTAGACCAGTCTCTAGTAAATAATTCACCTCCTGACGCATTATGGATCTCTTTACTGAATTAACGCTGCACGCTGCTGTTTAATCGGCGAGCATCGTTTACCTTAATGTCATGCTGCAAAACATTCGTAAGTTTAGGAACATCACTAAACAAACAGTTAAAGTCAGAGATTAATTTAACAATGTCCGCTTTCTGGTCAATAGACATGTGCTGAAGAAAAGAATCTAAATTCCTTAACATCTCAGAATTTGTCAACCTTGCGCATTGCTGAGCAGCATTACGCAGTCCTACGGCATCTTCGTTAGCAGCAGACACATCGGGAGATGAAATCTGCTCCACCGTTACAACAACAGAAGAGACGGCTGGTTCTTCAGTCTTTTCCGAAGCTTTTTCTCCTGCGTTCTCCCTAGCATAGTAAGCCTTTAACATGTTTATGTGGCAAACACGAGTTTGGCGTTTTCTATCAGGTGTATTGATCATGTAGTCGGTTTCGCTTATTTTCTTTTCACTACGTAAGGACCATAAAACGAGCAGACAAAGAAGATCCGGGAACTGGTAAAAATACTAGTACCTGATCCTGGCGTAAAAGAACGCGCAACTGCTTTACGGTCATACCTGAGCTTCATGCCCTTCTGCGCAGTGAGTAGAGACTCCTTAGCAAGCGAGCAAGCAGCATGCAAACGATCACGAAAATTACTCACATAATCCAGAACATTTGCTTTCGGACTGGAATCAACTGACAACATCTGTTCTTTAAGAACTTTGAGGGCCCTCTTACCTGGTGACCAAAAACTAGCTCGGCTGGGCTAAACCCAAGAGATTCTTGTACAGTTTCTCTTACAGCAAACAAAACCAGAGGAACTCCCTCATCCCAGTCTCTAGCTGTCTGCAAACAATATTTTCGAAGCATTGATTTTAGTGTCTGATGAAAACGTTCTAAACAACCTTGGGATTCGGGATGGTACGAACTTGAAACACGATGAGTAATCCCCAAAGATTGCAATACTTGTCTAAAGAGCTTAGATAGAAAATTCGTACCTTGATCACTCTGTACAATTTTTGGTAACCTGAACGTAGTAAAGAACTTCACTAAGGCCTTAATAACAACAGGAGCAGTGATTTTTCTTAATGGTATCGCCTCCGCGAATCTAGTAGCTATACACATGATAGTTAACAAATACTGGTTACCCGATTTTGTTTTTGGCAAAGGCCCAACACAGTCTACAACCACATGTTCGAACGGCTCACCAATGGCTGGTATGGGGACCAGTGGAGCAGATGGAATGACTTGATTCGGCTTTCCAGCCAATTGACAATCATGACAAGCACGGCAATAACTTGCCACATCCTTTTTTAAACCTCGCCAAAAGAAGTGTCTTAGAACACGATTGTAAGTCTTTGTAACTCCAAGATGTCCCGCAAGTGGATGATCATGCGCTAGAAATAAAACATGCTGGCGATAAGGAGAGGGAACAACTATTTGATACATTGTATTCCAATCTAAATCCATTTCTGTTTTGGAGGACCATTTTCTCACTAACATGCCATTGTCAATAAAATAGGCAACTTTCTGGTCTTTAATCACATCAGAAGAAACAGAATTAAAACTAAGAACAAGAGATTTGTCCTTTTTCTGCGCAGCAATAATTTCCTCTCGAGATATAGACAGCTTTGACAATCCTACATCACTCACAGCTACTTTAGAACTCTTCAAATTATCCTTGTGTTCTTCAAATACATCACAATTTTCAGGTTTCCCATCAGAGAAAAGTGGAAGAATAAACGAAATCAGACAAATCAACTACATCACCCATCTTTCGAGACTGAGCGAGTAACCGCACATGCAGGAAAAACATCAGAGTTAGTCACATCCTCTGACTGACAGAAAATATCAGGTTTATCAACAACCTCTAAAACAGGCATTACTTTACCACCCGCCAAATCATTCCCAAGGATAAAGTCAACACCGGTTACTGGAAGAGAAGGACGAACAGCAACCCGTACAAACCCGGTACATAATTCGCACTGCAGATGTACTCGGTGCAACGGCACTTTACGCAACCCATCTCAATACCCTTTACGATGACACTCGAACCACAGGAGGTATCCTCAGAAAAATGTAATTTCTCTGCCACAATAAATGACTGCATCGCACCCGTGTCTCTAAGCATTTTAATTTCTTTCTGATCCTCACTATTACCCGTCAAAGAAATGAGCCCTTTAAAAATAAAAGGAGTGTAACTGTCATCAATCCTTTCTTCACAAGGCAAAGCAACAGCTGAGTTAAGAGTCTTTACAAATCCAACACTTTTAGGTTGGGATTGCGTTTTACGCTTTAACGCCAAACAATCAGCTATTACGTGACCAGATTTATGGCAATAGAAACACTCACGATTTTCCCGAGATCGCGGTGGACTGGATCTAGAATGAAAACTTTGTGATTGGAGAGAAACAGACTGAGTTTTCTCAGCGTGCACAGAAGTGAAAACAGTTTTATGCGTTAAAACGAACTCATCCGCTAACACAGCTGCATGTGACAAAGAAGTTACTTTCTGTTCGTTCAGGTAAACTACAACACGTTCCGCAGACAACTTTTAAACTCTTCTAATAAGACAAGTTCTCGCATCGAATCAAAATCTTTCACTTTGCTAGCAGTGCACCACTTATCGAACAGTATTCCTTTTTCTCGAGCAAACTCTACAAAGGTTTGTGTAGAATTCTTCTTATGGCCCCTAAATTTCTGCCTATATGCTTCTGGAACTAGCTCATATGCACGAAGGATAGCAGATTTTACGGTCTCATAGTTTAAACTCTCCTCTAGCGATAAGCTAGAGCAAACTTCCAGAGCTTTACCAAACAATTTACATTGTAACAGAAGCGACCAAACATCTTTAGGCCAGCGAAGGAAGTAGCAATTCGCTCGAAAGCATTGAAATAAGAATCTACTTCAGATTCTCTAAATTGGGGTACTAATGCAATATGCTTACTGACGTCAAACGTAGGCGAGGATGAATCAACCGGAGGAGAAGAATTAGACTCTTGCGGGGTCGGCTGCGCAGCGGACCCAGCAGCAGCCACTTTCATCGCCTCCAGATCCAGCTGTCGCAGCCTTACCTGCGTGTCAGCCTCTATTTCAAGCCTGCGCACCTCCAGACGCATGGCTATCTCAGCCTGACGTGTTTGAGCTCTCTCTTGGGCATCGGATTGTAACCGAGCCAGGCGGACTTTCAGTCGCGCATCCCCTCTAGAGTCAACAGAGCTGGGAGAGAATGGATCAAAGGGCGGCAAGCCGGCCTTAGCTTCGGGCTGCCCCTCCACTGCAGCATCAGCTATGCCACTCTGTGGATCCTCATCTCCAACAGTGAGAGGCCCAACAACAACGTCACTACGGCTTCCAACCTGACCGGTATCCACGCCTTCAGCCGTGTCTGACATGGGGAGAATTCTTAACTCCACCAAGTGCTTTAGTATTTCACTCTTTATGTCTCTTTTAAGACCTTGTCTATTAACAACGATCTGGTAGTGGTCAGCTATCAGGAATAAATCTGGCTTCCGACAAAGATCAATCTGCTCTAATGAAGGAGAAACAATGAAATTCGACAAGCTAAACATGGTCACGATGCACAGCCAGCAAACAGACACTACTTCGTAATTCCACGCAAGTCACCTCGTTATACCAACTCAAACACGGTCATATTCCACCAGCATTCACAAAATGGCCACAGTATTTTGAACTATTTGGGAAGATGATCCCGGACAAGCCCCCATTAAATGTTACGACTTCTTTTTAAATGTCTAGGGTTGAAGCCGTAACATTCCTACTGTGATCCATTCTGTGAATGGGCCAGGGAAAAGGACACATAAACCAAGTATAATATAAAAGGATTTATTCAAACAAGGAGGAACAGGCGAGAATAGCAAAGCTTATTAATTAATCCCACAGGAGAGAGAGACGGAGAGTGGCGCTAAAGAAAAGAACACAACAAAACCAACCCAACTACCTCAGTTATAAACCACTAACCTAACACTAAACAATATTCTTCCGGCGCCTCTACACGCCCTAGCTTACCACTCTAAACTAACAAAAATACAGAAGTAGCACACACTCCTAGCTAGTGTCTCTATACATAGTATCACCTACGTGTTGCAAGATGTAAGTCACGTGACATACTACCTGCCCAACACTCCTGGGGAAAACACAAGGGTTGTTGTCAGAATATAACCACTCAAAACAAACAAGATAACAGTCAACAAATCAACAATTGGAGTACAAACAATAAACAAGCAATGCTTCAAACACAACAATGAAAAACAAATGGTGCTCATGGTGCTCTCTCTAATGTCCCTGCAGTCCTCTTTTTAAACCCCAACAGTTTACTGGATTGGCCACAGGTGCAGTCAGGTCACACACGCTGATTATCTCCCCCAGCCAATTGCAGTCCAAAGGGGGCGGAACCTTGAGAAATTGACAGGAAGGTAAACCAATAGAGAGAGACAAACACCCACACCCACACACACAAACATCCAATGGGACGTAACAACTTCACATAGGAAACCTTCATTTCTTCAACGTTTACTTTCTGAAGTTACTAGCTTGCTAGCTATTTTGTTCACACCAGCTTTGGTAACATAAGCTAGTTGTATTTATTGGTCTATTATCTTCTAGCTTTAATTAGCTGGATATTTCTGTTTAGCTACTATTCTCCAGAATCTGAGGTACCACAAGCTAACAAGATTGAATATTTGCTATTCTGGCAATATAAGCTTTCTAGCTACTATGTTTACTCCAGTACCTGTGGTGAAATGAGCTAGTCATATTTACTGTAGTATCCACTTTTCCGGATTTAATTAGCTGGATAGTTTTGTTTAGCTACTATTCTCCAGTATCTGAGGTGACACAAGCTAGCTGTATGTACTTCCTAGTTTCCTGGAGTGACTAGTTTTCTAGATTTGTTTACTCCAACACCTGAGGTAACACAAACTAGCATTATTTAATACCTGCTATTCTGGAGTTCTTAGCTTTCTAGCTACTATGTTTACTCCAGCACATGTAGTGAGATAAGCTAGTTGTATTTATTACCCACTTTAAAAATTTCTTCAGCTATTTATTCCTGTTTAGCACCAGAGACAATACAAGCTGCCAAACTGTTTTTCTGGAGCTACTATCAAGTTATTAACGTACAAAATGTATTGGGATCCCTTACTTTTCCAGCCATATGTGTTTTTTTTCCAAACCGTTACCCCAAAGTGGGAGGCACACAATTGTGTAGGACGTCTTTGGATGCAGAAGCATGAAATTTTCCCATCACTTGATCTACAAGACCAAGGCATGTTCCAGCTTGAGCCAGCTCCATTAAGATGTGCTTTACATGAGTTAGAGTGAAAGATCTAGAGTGGCTTGCTATTGAGTTCCTTTGGGATAAATGGGAACATTGACTGCACCCCAAGCCGCCACATGCCAAAATCTAGTGGAATATCTTCCCAGAAGAGTGGAGCCTGTAGGCCAGGTGTTCACAAACCTTTGTCCATTTTCGTTAGTTGCCTTGCCCCTTAGATTCTACAAACGAGGAGTTCTCATATTTAAAACAAACCATTCCTTAGCCTTTGGTTCATTCCATCTTTGGCACCTCCTCAGGCCGCATTCACACCGACTGTTCCATCTGTCCACAAGTAAACGTTTTCCAGTTCCACAAACCTAAACCAGCACTAACCAATTATTTATTTAAATCCTCTAAATGTCATATTTCAGCTCCCAATCGATCTCGCACTGGAGAACCCTGAGATCTCCATATTGGATTTCAGGTGGCGTGTGATGAATCGGCAGCGTACGGAAGGTTACGATGATGGACGACGGGACTCACTCGATAGCGCGAATGAATATGCATCACCCTGACGCTTTAGTCCATGATTCCCTTTTTACAGGAGGAAGGAAACACGTTACTGGGCGAGTTATTCGATAATGTGAAGAACGTGGAACCCTGCGAAACCCGCTCGTTACACAGGGGAATAAAAATGGCAGCGTGACCTCCGTCGGCAGCCGAGCCGATTTAACTCACACACTATAATTACACTCCGGTTATACGCATAATTATCCAACACCTTATAATGAATAATGAAGATGAATATGAGCTAATTGCTAATCACACACTTTGTACCAAATAAGATCAAAAGACAGCGTGTTTGCTATTCGGGCTTATCTGAATATTTTTTTCCTCTTCCATTTTGCATTAACATTTGACCTTTTGATTTTTTTCTTTTCTTTCTCATATTTATTTATTTGCTATTTATCCATTTGTGTTTTCTTTTTTGTCTGTTTTATACTGCCATTTGCCTTTCTTTCTTTTTTTGCATTCCTAATAAATATTTTTTTGTTGTTTGTCTTTTTTGTGTGTGTGTTCTTTCTTTATTTTTGACTGACTTGTCTATCTTTCTTTCTTTCTTCTTTCTTTCTTTCTTTCTTTCTTTCTTTCTTTTTATTTTATTTTATTTTATTTTTGTTTGTTTTTGGAATTTCTTTCTTTCATTTCGATACACTTGTCTTTCTTCCTTTCTTTCTTTTCTTTCTTTTTCTTTCTTTTATTTATTTTATTTGTGTTTGTTTTTTGGAATTTCTTTCTTTCATTTCGATACACTTGTCTTTCTTTCTTTCTTTCTTTCTTTCTTTCTTTCTTATTTAGCTGTCACTTTCTTTCTTTTGAGTTTTGTCTTGTCATTTTTTTTCCGTCAGCCATTTGAATTTCTTTAATCTTTAAAGTTCTTATTTTATTTTTACTTTCTATTACCTCATTTGTTGTTGATTTTTTTTGCCATTTGTGTTCTTTCTTTTTTTCTTTCTTTTTCATTCCATACATTTCAAATGTACTAAATTTTATTAGAATGTACAAAAGACATCCAAAAGAATTTAATAATAAAAAAAAAAATGCATGCATATCAACATGCATGATGAAGAGTTGAAGAATTTATTTTATTTTATTTATATATAAAATATTGAATTATGTAATTATTCTGAGAGAAATGCTTGTAGTGAAGTGAAGGTTAATTCTGCATTAATGCGTATCTCAGGTGTCTCGGGTCCACATGAGAAGAAAGTAGAAGTGATGCTGAGGTTGAATCAGAGAGCGAGTGAGACACGTCTCAGAGGAACCCGCGTGAGAATCTCAGGACCGTGTCTAGGAGAAATAAATGAGATTAAGAGGTGAGTGTTTTCTGAATATATCTTTTCCACTGGGTTACTTCTCCAGTTTTCTTCTTTTTTACCCCTTCCTTTTTTTCTTTTCCCCTCTCGGTGCAATTGGGGCTGCACAACACATCGTTCATGCAAACGAATATTTTATGCCTTTTTCTTCCTCCAGATTTTTCCTAGGGGGGAAAGAAATATTAAATTTTTAAAACGGAGCCTGGCCTCTGATATGCAAGAGCAGCTGATGCAACTCCGGCGCTGTGGAATCCGCCGCTCTGTCGCTTCACCTCCGGCTCGTCCTTCTCTTTACATTCAACAGCCATGTATTATTAATAACACTCATATATAATCATCATAATTGGAACATTTCAGGAGAAATGTCCTCTTTCACCTCATTGTAATGTCAGGGTGAGACAAGGTGAACAGGACATGGATTAAATACAGTTTTTATCATACTTGTCATGAGTTTTTCAAATGTTCATGTCAAAAAGTCATATTTCTACTTTTTGATTGGGATTTAATTGAATGGATTTGTTTTTGTGGATTTGGATTTTGTCAGGAATTCTAAGTGGTTGCCTATGAAAGGTTGATCCTTATTCTGAAAGTAACACCAAATATCACCAGCATCACTGCAATTACAGGACTACACCGAAGCACTGTAGGAGTTGTTAAGAGCAATAACATTCTCCATGTTGGCTTTCCCCCCTCTAGCCTTCCAATGCTAGCTATTTATACATATGTTAATAAATTAATGAATTTATTGATTTGCATTTGGAAATGTTTTTCTTTCTTCCTTTCTTTCTCTCACTAGTTTTCTTTAGTTTTTCCTTTTTTTTCTTTTTTTTTCTTCATTTTGTTCCATCTTTCTTATGTTGTTTGGTACTAGTAATTTTCTATGTTGCTCTTCTTTCTTTCTGTTTTACATTGGCATATTTTTGGTATTTTTTTTTATTTTGTTAAATTCTTTCACTATTTCTTTCATTTATTTTTTGCTTGTTTGCTTACTTTAAATCTTTCCTTCTTCCACTTTATGTATTTCTATAGTTTCCACTTGTAGTTTTTTTTTCTTTCTGTTATTTGTATTCAAGTATTGCATTTTTATATATATATTCTTTGTTTTACGTTTCTTTCTTTCTTTCTTTCTTTCTTTCTTTCTTTCTTTCTTTTATTCACGTTGTCTTTCTAATGGTGGTTTTATTTGGCTTTTTATTCTCTCTTTCTATTTTTATTTGTATTCTAGACTATTTGTTTTCTAAACCATTTTGTATTATTTATTTTGTAAAATTCGTTCTTTATTTCTTTCAGGGTTTTTCTTGCTTGTTTGCTTACTTTAAATCTTTCCTACTTCCACTTTAAGTATTTCTATAGTTTCCACTTTTTTCTTTCTTTCTTTCTTACTTTCTTTATTTCTTTCTTTTACTCACACTGTCTTTCTAATGGTGGTTTTATTTGTCATTTTTTATCCTCTCTTTCTATTTTTATTTGTATTTAAGTCTTTCCTTTTAAAATATATTTTCTTTTTGTTCCTTTCTTCCTTCCTTTCTTCCTTTCTTTATTTCTTTCTATCTTTCTTTCTTTCTTATGGTGCTTATGGTCATTCTTTTACCACCATCTATTTGATTTTCTTCTGCTGTTTCTGCAACATCCAGGCCAACAAAATAATAGCATTCGTATCATTTTAGTATTTAATTCTACCTGAACCGCTGTTAGATGAACAACTTAACACCGATTATTTTTTTATTCTACCAAATATCTCACTGTGTTTTACTTCCAACAGATGAAACATGTCCATCTGTGTAAAAAAAAAAAAACAGAACAACGGACGCCAGCTGGAGTGGACTTACCGCATTTGACCCGACCGTATCCGTACTAAGCATTCAGGAAAACTGATTTTTGCTTCTCTACGGCGGCAACAACAACAAAAAAAAGTCCAGCCGCACTTCACAGAAAAGCTTCTAATTAAGTCGAAACAGAGGCAAAGAGCAACGCCGTGTGAAGAAAAGTGTGAACTTCTCGCTGTGTAATTTTACGGCAGAAACAGAACGACGACTTGAGCTTAGTTCATGCTGCTTTGTGCATAAAACATAAAACAAGCAGACGCTGTGCTTTAACATAGCTAATGAAAACAGGAGGGGACGTCTTGGGCATGCGGGGATAAAGGTTCAAACAGCCCATGGCTTTCAGGCAAAGCTGATTTTTCCAGCAATTACATAAAGTATATCAAAAAGTATTTAAATGACGACACTGGTTACACTGATTTTTCTGGTAGGATACATTATAGGGACCAAACTGTTAGGACTTATACAGCCATATGTGGTTCTTCCTCATATTTGTCTTTTCCACGCAAAGTCTGCCGAAGATCGCCCCAGTGTAGAGCTGACCTGAGGACCATTTTTAGTCGCGGGACATTAAGGAGAAGAGACAAGTGTCTCCTCGCCACTCCACGGCCTAGAGCCCTCCATTTTTTTCCTGACAGTTTGGTCAGGAGATTGTGGGGTTTTGCAAGATTTCAACCTACGAATGCAGACACGATGGCTGACTTGCGTTCGCATCACGCTGAGATCTGATCGCAACGTATCCTTGACTACCTCTGAAACAGGATAGTCCATATAGAATAAAATTCCAATAAGAAGTCCAATTACATTTGTCTTTTCAATGCCTATGTGGACGAAATCTGGATACAGGTCAATGCCAAGTGTAAATGCAGCCAATGTTGGTGGCACACAATTTTATAAGATGTCTTTGACAGCAAATTTTCACTTTACTTGAAATACAAGATCTTTACATCATTTGGAGTGGAAGATCTGCTGCAATATAGAGCTCCAACCCTTCTGAACAGGTGGAACCTCAGACCTCGTCACCACCTTTATTAACACCCTTCTTGTACCTAAAAGAATCGCCACAAATCTCCACAAAATCTGGTGGAAGATTTACCCAGAAGAGTGGAGTTTACAGCAAATGGGCACTAAATGTGGAAAAAAACTTGTATCTTATGGAATCGGAAAGCACATTTTTGCCTAAATCTAAAATGGCTAACCCATTTCTTTTATTCTTTAGTAAAAAAAAAAAAAGTTAATAACGACCTCTTATTGCTAGCTAGCCAAATTAGCCGAACCGGTTCCTGACGGATGCGATTAGCGATCCACAGCCCGACCGTGGAGTTAGCATGAATCACTCCGATAATGCAGAAATTTAATAATTAACTCGCGTCGATTAGCGATTTGGAAATGCAGACGGCACAGTAAGTTGCTAAATAAACTAGAAGCTCTTACTAAGAACCGATAACGATTGTTGTTTTGCCATTTCAGTGACGAATCAGCAGAAAGGCGTTCGCTTATACGAGGAACACGTTCGAGCGTAGCCCGATCAGTTTTTTTTTTTTTTCTTTCTCTCTGACAGGAATATGAAGGATGAGTGGGATTCCTTCCAGTTTGTCTCATTTTTATGTGCCAGCCATTTTCCCCAGGGCTGATCAAACCATTCTCCTTTCCTTGACATCATTTCCTTGATTTGTGTCGTCGCGGCTGTGCTAACTGCGAGCCAGAGATTAAGCCATGTTTCACACATGTGGAACTTGTCACCGCCACCCCTTCCCCCGCGCCATTACCAAAACCCGGGTCAAACTCCCTTCGGCGCCTTCATCTTCTGATGCAACACAAGAAGTAAGCATGAGTGTGTGTGTGTTTGGGGGGGGGTTCACTCTCGCTCAACCGTGGATCACACACTCACGTTTCAGCCATTAGCATGTTTTTGCATTAGTATACCATACCTGCTAGAAATTCCTCATACTGGGAAACAGGTGCTCGTTTTAATTTCCAATGCCAAATGCTCGAATCTTTTCCTACTTAGCGGACGTGCTAACGCTGCAGCTCACTCCTACTTGGGATTCTTTCTAGACAATCTCACAGTTCAGTCCCAAACACTAGAGCTCACTCCTAATAAGTAGTTTTGCATAAATAAGGTTCTGTTCCAAACAACAAAGTTTATTACGTGCTGAAGTGCCTACTAAAGCACTGCCCATTTTAGGGCTCTGTCCCAAATGCTAGAATTTATCCCTAGTAAGTGATCATCTCGAACCTCACTGCTACAACATTTACAGAATTTGGTAGACGTCCTCATCCACTGTTAGACTCCCCAGTTTGCAGATCTATTTGTAACCCTGACTAGTTTCAGGCTCCGTACCAAACGTATTAGCACCTATACTAGTATGTTGCGTATGTTTATTTAAATTTTTTGTTCCGAATGTATGTTCCAAACATACATGCTTAGCTATTTTCAAGTTCTGTCACAAATTCATGGCAAAATGTAGCATGTTAGTTCTCTATTGGTTAACTAGCTAGTTTATGACTAGCTACATCAAAATCAACCATTACAAGGCTACGAACGCAAAGCTACTCAGTGGACTAGAGAAGTCAAACACTAGAATTTCTGCCTTGTGAGAGTTCAAACTACTAAGACATCCATGTTTGGGGTCAAATGCAAAATTCATACTTTGTTAGTATTCTTAGCATAACATCAGTCTTTCCAGGGCTTTCTCCAAAATCAGGACTATTTACCATTCTTACTCTGACCTATTTTTGTTCCAAATGTCAGCTACTTTGTCAGGCAAGCTGATTCTGTATGCTAATGCTAATCTTCAGAGTGACATTTTTTTCCAACATGCATGGCTAAAACGTTCTATTATTCACATTAGCATGTATGTCAGGACTCAGCGTGTTAGCAAAATGGTTGTCCAACTCTTAGAAGCTAATCTGCTATGTTAGCATATAGTTCAAGTGTGTGTTTCTTCTTTATAACTAGGTGCTAGCATTTGGGATGGAGCCCTTGATCTGGTGATGACACACTTAGCTGAGTTGACAGGGCCATGGGTCTTAATTAGCTTAAAATATTATGGAGCCCTCTTGAACTAGCATTAGCATTAGCACTAGAGGTGTGTGTGTGAAACAGTGTGATGTAAAAAATAATTAAGTCTTTGTTCTTTGTGCTAGACTCTAGCATTCTTCTTAGTTTTTGTCAGCCATCGTCCTTTGGGTTTCTCCTTGTCTATTTTTACCGTCCTGTCTCATTAGCAGCATGTGGTGTGAATTGCTAACTTTGCTGATGAGACAAAGCTGTGGAAAAGTCCAGAAGGGAGGAAAAAAAGAATTTCAGAGTCACAATCGCAACAGTTACAGATTTAGAAAACAATGTGTGTATGTGTTTCTCGATGTCATTCCCAGTTTGTTTGTAGCGAGGATTTCCTCCGGGGTAAAATTAGCCGCTCTTTATTTTAAGCTAACAGATGTCCTGGCAGCTATGACTTCACACCCGAATAACTTGATATTTTGTGGGTCATGTTGCTGTTGCGTGATCTTGTGCTTCACAACAGATGGCCATGTTCTCTCGTCCTCCGTTTTGCCCTTTATGGTATTCACAGCACTTCTAAAACCCACTTGTGATCATACCAGAATTCGGAACAAACAAAACAACCATAGCAGCTTTTTTGCTCCACCCTAATTACCCCAGTACTTACCCAAGTACAAATGAGTTCTACCCTGAGGAATTACATACTCTGTATCATTATAGACCCATGGCCCTATATTCCCAGTACCTTATGTTCTCATAGATTTATATTCCCAGCACCTTATGTTCTCATAACCCTACATCCCCAGTACCTTATGTTCTAATAGCCCTATATTCCCAGTAATTTATGTTCTAATAATCCTATATTCCCAGTACCTTATGTTTTAATAACTCTATATTCCCAGTACCTTATGTTCTCATAGCCCTATATTCACAGTACCTTATGTTCTCATAGCCCTATATTCCCAGTACCATATGTTCTAATAGCCCTATATTCCCAGTAACGTATGTTCTAATAATCCTATATTCCCAGTACCTTATGTTTTTATAACCCTATATTCCCAGTACATTATGTTCTAAAAGCCCTATATTCCCAGTATCTATGTTTTAATAGCCCTATATTCCCAGTAATGTATGTTCTAATAGCCCTTTATTCATAGTTCCTTGTGTTCTAATAACCATGTATTTCCAGTAACGTATGTTCTAATAGCCCTATAATCCCAGTACCCTATGTTCTAATAGCCCTATATTCCCAGTACCTTATGTTCTAATAGCCATATAAATCCAGTACCTTATGTTCTCATAGCCATATATTCCCAGTACCTTATGTTCTAATAACCCTATATTCCCAGAAATGTATGTTCTAATAGCCCTATATTCCCAGAAATTTATGTTCTAATAGCCCTATATTCCCAGTAATTTATGTACTAATAGCCCCATATTCCCAGTTGATTATGTTCTAATAGCCGTGTATTTCCAGTACCTTATGTTCTAATAGCCCTATATTCCAGTACCTTCTGTTCTCATAGCCCTATATTCCCAGTACTTTATATTCCCATAGACCTATGTTCCCATGGCTGTATATTCCGAGTACACTATATTCCAATGGCCCAATATTATCAGTGCCCTACATTCCCAGTACCCTATATTTCCATTTAGGTATATATATTCCCAGTACTTTAGACTCACATGGACATATGTGCCCTACATTCACAGTATCCTATATTCCTCTGGCCCTGTATATCCAATATCATATATTCTAATTCACAGTATTCACCCTGTATTCACAGTACCCTGTAATCCCAGTACCCTATATTCCCAAGGACCTATATTCCCAGTACCTTATCTTCTAATGGCCCTATATCCCCAGTACTTTATATTTTCAAGGCCCTATATTCCCAGTACCTAATATTCCCATGACCTTATATTTACAGTACCCTATATTTCTATTACACAAAAATTGAGCTCAGGTACATCATGTTTCCACTGATCATCCTTGAGATGTTTCTACAACGCGTTTGGAGTCCACCTGTGATAAATTCAGTTGATTTGGAAAGGGGCACACATCTGTAGGAGGTCCCACAGTTACCAGTGCATTCAGAGCACAAACCAAGCCACATTCACAGCCACCATATATCTTAGGGCCCTATCTTACTATATGTTCCCCAAATTCCCAACACCATATGTTTTCAGAGACCTATATTATAAATGCAACAATACTGTATGTTACTGTATGTTTAATTCCCAACAACCTATGTTCCCAGGACACTATTTTCCCAGGTTCTTGTAATCCCAGTACAGTATTTTATGCCACTATTGTATGCCTTCAATTTAAAGAACTCTGTGCTCCATGCTCTACATTCCCATCATCATATATCTTCAGGGCTCTATATTCTCAGTATCCTACTATTTGTCCCCAGGGCCCTATGTTCCCAACAATCTGTCTTTAGTAGGGTTGCAAAATTCCAGGAATTTTTAAGACTGGAAACTATATTGTTTATTATATGAAATATATTGGAATAAACTGGGAATTTACAAAATTGTAATTTAGCCAATAACAGATTTACAGCAATTTCAGATGAATTTTTTTTTCTGCACATTCATCAATCATTCGACAAGGACAAATACTGCAGGGCTACTGAGGCCACACCCCCTACATGCACTGTAAATTCCTCCATAACATAACACACATCATTTCTTGAATCCTGGACACAAAAAATGTCCCATCTTGGTAAGTATTCGTGTAAAATGACATAAATATTGCATAAAAAAAAAAAATTGGTTATATTTGTTTTCATATGATGAACCTTCCAACTTTCTAAAATTCCCCAGATGAAGATACCATGGAAAGTTTCTGGGATTCGGTCACCTGTGCTAGCATGGTGTATATTAGCCGTGTTATATTTTCACATCGCTGTTAGCTTACGTGTATCTTACCTTCCCTTAATTTGTCCTGTGGATGTGTGCTTAAGGTCACCGGCTAATGTCCTTGTCTAAAAGAAGCAGATTAATCAAGAGTAGAGTCTTCTGGCCTTCCCTGTCTGATATACCATTCATCAATCCCACAATGCTTTGGGGCTTTCTGTTTCTGGGAGTTAAAGGTTTCTGTGTCAGCTTCGCTTGTCTGATTCTTTGTAATTAACTGTCTTTGCGCCATCTCAGGCTGTTCATCAATATGCGGTTACTGTTTTATTTCATGGCTCACATGCTAATAATGAATGTTTGTCCCGTGTAGCGTCCTGATGGATCTGTTAACCAGCTCTGTACCAAACGCTAATCTGATGTTTCTGCTCTGAAAAGCAGCATGTAGGAGATCATGGAATGCTTATTAGTTTCTGTTGTTAGGAAACCTGAGATTGTTGGATGCTGCGACATGTTCTGGGTTTCCACTCATCCATCGGTGCCCCCTAGAGGCCCGTTGCTCTGCTGCAACCTGTAGTTGAAAATGTGCGGTACACGGAGAGCGAAAGGGACACTCAGGCCGGCGAGGGAGCGTTAAAAATAACAGCAGGTCCTTGTCTTTCACAATGTACCCATAATTCATAGCGGTGTTGTTTACATGCCAGAGGCAGGAAACACTCTATGATGAATCTGTGCTACCGTTCATTAGCATAACAATCAGCCCTTCTCCAAAATCCCCCCCCCTCTCTCTCTCTCTTGCCCCTCCACACACTAAGAGATCATTTAGCACAGGAAGTCCTTCAGCTCTTAGAGAACCCATCAGCGTAATTCATCACACTGGAGAACCTGCCTGCAAAATTCGCTATTCCAGTTCCCTCGTTTGTTTATTCATGCCAAATGAAATGCTAAAATGAGAGGACGTATAAACGGTAACCATTTCATTCCAGCAAGAGATGTCCTGAAGGATGTTTTTTTCTTCCTTTCTTTAATGCCTCCATCAGTCCATCCATTCATTTCTTTCAATAAATGAACAAACGTATAGGCAAAGAAAGAATAAAAGAACTGACCCACTTTAATTCCACCACCCACTGAGACATAAAAAAATATACACATACCTGTATAGAATTCACACCCACACACAGGCTCTCCCTTTCAGACGAGTGGAAACTCCCACACGGTAAACATTCAGCAGAAGGTAGAGTGTTAACTCTTTATTCACACACACGCATGCTACGATTAAAAGAGAAAGGAAGAGTTCTGCTGAGGAGATTTTAGGGGGCCAAGCACCACTGACCAGTTTATCCCATTGCTGCATATCTTAATTACTCTGTGAAGTGGTAGTGATGATAAAGAGGAGTGCTTGGTGGAGTTCAAATCCCAGCTTCACCAAGCAGTCATCGATTGGCCCCTGAGAATGGCCCTTTGCCCTCAACTGCTCCGTCATATAGCCATTTACCAAATGAACAAATGTAAATTATTTCTTTATCAGTAAAGGCACATGTTACAAAACTTTACCTGCCTTTGCGAAGCTTGTCCATTCATTACGAGGTGGTATTAAAACGTTTCGAGAACACAGTCGCACAGTCACAGGGAGCACCGACCTACATAGGCCCGTGTGCCAAAAGACATCGTCCTGATGCTAACTTCTGACCACATGCATTGCTCCACTCCACGACGACAATGCACCCCATCCCTGAGCTCACCTCACTCGTGAGTTTCTTGCCAGAAACAACACGATTTCACTTCTGCACTCATCCTAATCTCCAGTGCTGCGGACTTCACCCTCTTCCAGCTTAAAGGTCGCCATTTTGAAGATCCAGAGTGAGTCGCAGAAGGTGATTGACAGGCTCCGAACAGAATACATCCGGGACACATTCCAGAAGTGTCAGGAACTAGAAGAGCGGTGTATTGCTGTGCAAGGGGACTATTTTGAAGGTGATAGTAATGTAAATGTAGATAAAGTACTTTCTTGTCAACAAAGCTTGTCTCGATACCACCCTGTAAAATGCTTGGTCAAATTTTCTGTTAATCGATGGTTAACATGAATGGAACACGGAACAGTTTTTTCTTGTAATTCAATCTGCCATTTTTAAATTAAGCACTAGCTGAAAGGTAAAACTTGTCACACTGCATGGAATGGGTTTCAATTAAATTTAAAATGTATGAAGTTTATTCAATTTTTATTTGTAAAGCACTTTTAAACAATGACAATTGTCTCAAAGCTGCTTTACAGAGATAAAAAAAGGTTTTAAGTTTGTATGAAAGAATGTATAGGTTTAGTGCCTTTTAGTTTGCTTGTTTCTTGTAATAAGTCAAATTAGTCTCTTTGCACAGCAATACAGCGCTCCCAGCATTCCTGCCACATCTGGAATGTGTGCTGGAAGTCTTCTGTTTAAATTCGTAATTTGCCCGGTTTCTTGCAGAATTGCACGTTTGCTCTTTGTTCAAACTCATTGTCCGTAATGAAATCGCAGATTTGGAAATGCACGTGGTCAGATCTTTTGGCACACCGACCTTTGAAGGTCGGTGCTCCCTGTGACTGTACGTGCAGCTCTGAGCTGCCATCTGTTGCCGTATTACAAAACTAGTCTTGCAACATATTCTTTTTAGTACTGCGATCTTGAAAGATTACATTTTCTTGAATGACTAATATATATATATATATATATATATATATATATATATATATATATATATATATAGTGTATATATATACACACACACAGTGGAACCTCGATACTCACGACCTCGATAGTTCACAAATTTTCATTTGGAACCGGATTAAGTTGGTTTTTCAGCAAAATATGAGTGAAGCAGCTGCTGTAATTCATTATTCGTTTTCTTCTGCTTCTATTTGTTCGAAGGTTTAGCCAAAACAAAACTTTGAGTTTTTATTGTTCAGTGTGTGGACAGATGCTTCTCTTACACCTCACCTCACCTGTCCTACTGCATGAATGTGCATATCTGTGTGTGTGTGTGTGTGTGTGTGTGTGTGTGTGTGTGTGTGTGTGTGTGTGTGTGTGTGTGTAAAGGTTGGCTGCTTCCAGTCAGAAGGTTCGGCACTGAGCCGGTTACCATAGCAACGAGCAGGACCTCCAGAGCCCCTCCCCAGCCCATGATGGGTTGCAAAATCACCAGAGAGACTCCAAAAGAGAGACAAATACACAGAAGGAGAAGGAGAACGAGCAGCCACAGAGACAGAAAAAGAGAGATAGAAACAGGATACTGGGAGATATGGATCCAGTAAGTGAGACAGATGGCCTAAAAGTGAGAGAGATACACGGGGGGAATACTGATAAGAAAAGAGACAGCTAGAATGAAAGACAAACCTGTCATTCTTGGAAGGCCATTGACAAGAATACAAAAAAGGTTACTTTTTGTAGACAAGAAGACCTCAGGAATGAAAACTGTTCAATGATTATGATTTAATGATATAGTAATAACAAAATAGTTGAGGTAAATATGTTTAAGTGAATTATTCTAGATTTTTTTCTGACATCGAGTACAATCTGGAACCCAAATTCGGTTTGGGCATTTTTTTTAAATGATGACCGATTTGCCGTCTTAAACTATGCGTCTTCCACTAAACTCTACACTAAATTCAATTATTTCAACCCAAAAACCACACCATAGCACGCGTTGTCTGCTTAATCTAGAAGTCATTTGAATCAATCTGCTATAAGGACTGATGTTCAAACGCCCCCAGTCTGGTGAAGGTGGGAAAGTGGAACGTCTATATCATCATTAAATAAATGTTTCAACAAAATAAGTGGGCTGTGAAAATCGGACAGGAACGAATGGTGTTTTCTAAACAAGACTGCAATGAGACAGAAATACTGCCTAAATCCAACTCGTATTCAGAACAGTTGAATTAGCTACAGTGTGGGAAAAGTTAACAGCTCCAGGTCTCACACTGCTTTATGCAGAACATTAAAGCCTGCTGTTTCCTAAACCAGAGGGTCTACTGGGGAACATGTCCATCATTTCACCCAAACATCAACACAAACCTCCACCAAACCTCCACCAAACACAAAAAAAACAAACATCCACCCAAACTCAAAAAACCCAAACACTGACCTAAACACAAACATCCGCAAAACACAAAAAACAGATACACTGACCCAAATACAAACATCCACCAAACACAAAAACACAAACACTGACCCAAACACAGAATAAACACTGACCCACACAAAACATCCACAAAACACAAACATCAACCGAAAAATAAACACTGACCCAAACATCCACCCAAACACAAAAACACAAACACTGACTGAAACCCAAACATCCACCCAAACACAAAAAAACCCCACAAGTATCGACCGAAAAACAAACACTGACCCAAACACAAAAAAACACAGTGACCCAAATACAAACATCCACCCAAACACAAAAAAACACAAGTATCAACCCAAAACAAACCCTGACCCAAACACAAAAACAGTCACCCAAATACAAACATCTACCAAACACAACAAAAACCCACAAACATTGACCCAAACATAAACATCCACACAAAAACAAACATCCACACAAACACCCCTACACAATTAAATGGCTCTAAATCCTGACTAAATATATTTATTTACAACAAATACATTATATAAAAAAGTATTTCCAATAAACGAAGGAAAACAATTAAATAAATTCCAAAACCAAACTAAACAATTAGCTGAAATAAAGACATTCTTATTCAGAAGTGGATGATTATGTTTAGAAAAGTAAAAGTCGACACAATAACACAACTAAATAGAGGTGAAAACAGACTGTACACAATGTGACTAAGAACAAATGGAAGCAGACACATTCGTTTTTGGCCTGTCCAAAATATAACAGAATCTGGCAGGATCATTACCATAAATTTACCCAACACCGTCCCAGTGTCCTCGTCCTCGTCTCCCCTTTCAGCACCGAGCAGAACCACTGTGGGGTTTTAGGGTAATACGCATATATGGGTCTTCCCTGGTTATAATATAAGAAATAGGAAACATTTTACTGAATTGAATTAGAAAACAAGTGTTTTATATCATACTTATTTACTACGTTTATTGAATCCGATGAACGCAAGGTTTATTTCATTCATTTATTTTTCTTGTCCTTTGTTCCTTGTTACAGTTATTTTATATTCTTTTGCTTTGGCAGCATTGAACTCCAACTTAAATGAGACAGATCCAGATCCAGAGGAACAAAAGAGAGAAAGAGAGAGGTATTTAGAGAGATATAGATACAGAAAGAAAAAGAGAGTTTCTGAAAGAGACAACAAGATTTCTGATAGTGTGAGAGCAGGATGGATGGATGGATGGATGGAAAGAGATATTGAAAGAGAAATAGCGGTATAGAGAGAGATCACTATACAGAGATGGAGAGACAGCAAGAAAGACAGATACAAAGAGGCACTGAAAGAGAGATACAAACTGTATATAAACAAAAAACATTGAGTGAGAGACACAGAAAAGGAAAGCAATATAGTAAAAACTAGCAACTAGAAAAATGATTCATTTCTATATAATTATCAGTAGATGCGCTTTACTTTTATTATTCGGAAAGTGGCCAAAAATTTGATAGATTTCTCTTTGCCAAACCGCTCAAGGGCGTTCTCTCAGCATCGATGCTGCTCCGTGAATATGAAGCATCACAACGCTACAAAGACCGAGGCATGTCATGAAAGTCACATAAAATAGAGATTAACATGGCAGAGGTGGAGCTGTAACTTCCTGGAGACACAACAGAAAAAAAAAAAAATATATATATATATATATATATATATATATATATATATATATATATATATATATATATATATATATATATTTTTTTTTGTGTGTGTGTGTTTGTGAACGCGCCATGTGATAGAAATCAGATTTTTCGGTAGCCGATTCATATGAAGCGTTAATGTATCGTATCATTGGCTGTGCCTCAGTTATGGAGGCGTAGGCACTATGTCAGATGAATTTTTCCAAAAAGAGAGACAAACAGCTACATTAAAAGACAGCAAAACTGCAGAGTTTAATTAAAACCATAGGCCCCACCCTCTCCCTTGTCGCCCAACCCCCGGTACACCCTACACTGCCCCCAGGCCCACCCCTGTCAGCGATCCTTGTGCAGTTTTTATAAGAGTGCCTTTACTGATCATAGAGACACCACAACAACAGATCAATAATTTACACCACAGGACCACAATGATGCAGACTGGCCTCCCTCTCCGCACACACACAAACACACACACACACCCCAACCTCCCCAGGACTTCTGTGTTTGAAAAAAAAATACCATAAAAAAAATACGAGCACACTGCTCCGCTCAAGGCTCTTTACCCAGAGAGTGCGTCCACTCGCTTGTTTTTGTTTTTGTTGCGAAAGTGTCATTAGTGCACAAGCCGAAGGCGACACCCCGAGCGCGCAATCAGACGCAGCCCGGCTTAATGCACACGATGATCAAAGACATCCGCAGGAAAACACGCAGCGCCATTACACATATACGGAGATAATGAGAGCTGACGTACGGACACTTTAAAACAAACAAAAAAATAATAATCCAACGACGCTTTTGAGGGCGCTGGTGTTTTTTCGGGGGTTTGTTTTTTTTGTTTCTTTGTCTTTCGTCTCTCTTCACGGTTCATGTTTGAATTTTTTCTTGTTACATACATAAAATATGTATCCTTTCCAAAGCATGTAATTAAAAGTTAAAAGGGTTTGAAGAGAAATGCAGCACATCCTTTGGTAGGTTTCTAGTTCGAAAAAACATGAACTGTGATGTCAGGAAAACAATCCACATGAAGCAGAGTTACTGTTTATCAGTAGCATTGCATGTATAGCATGTCCAATTATAGTAACAATAGGGTTGCAAAAATTGAGGAATTTAAGACTGGAAACTTTCCATGGGAATTAATTGGAGTAAGCTAGGAATTTACAAAATTGCAGGCGAGACTAAAACATACATCATTTATTGAATCCTGCACCCAAAATAATTTTAAATGTATTTACATTTACAGATCAACCTTCTTCATACCCCCTGTCCTTTACATCTGCGCCCTTTACCCCAACCACCTGCATGTCTTCCCTCACCACATCCATAAACCTCCTCTTTGGCCTTCCTCTTTTCCTCCCTCCTGGAGGCTCCATCCTCTGCAGTCTCCTACCGATATACGCCCTGTCCCTCCTCTGCACATGTCCAAACCATCTCAATCTCGTCCTACATGCGCTGTCCCTCTAATAAACTCGTTTCTAATCCTGTCCATCGTCGTCACTACCAACGAAAACCTCAACATCTTCAGCTCTTCTACCTCCAGCTCCACCTCCTGTCTTTTACTCAATGCCACTGTCTCTAAAACCATACAACATCTCAGGTCTCACCACAGTCCAATAAACTTTCCCTTTCACTCTCACAGATACTCTTCTATCACAAATCACTCCTGCTATCACTCTTCTCCACCTACTCCACCCTGCCTGCACTCTTTTCTTCACTTCTCTAACACACTCTCCATTACTTTGCACTGTTGAACCTAGGTACCGGAACTCCTCCAACTTTTTCACCTCTTCTCCCTGCAACCACACCACTTCCTCCCTCTCATTCACACACATGTACTCTGTCTTACTCCTACTGACTTTCATTCCCCTTCTCTCCAGCACATACCTCCACCTCTCCAGAATCTTCTCCACCTGCTCCCTACTCTCATTACAAATCACAATATCATCCACAAACATCATGGTCCACGGAGACTCCTGTCTGACCTCGTCCGTCAACCTGTCCATCACCACTGCAAACAGGAAAGGGCTCAGAGCCGATCCTTAATGCAGTCCAACCTCCACCTTAAACCAGTCTGTCGTTCCTACTGCACACTTCACTGCTGTTACACTGTCCTCATACATGTCCTGCACCACCCTCACATACTTCTCTGACACACCTGACTTCCTCATACAATACCACAACTCCTCTCTCGGCACCCCGTCGTATGCTTTCTCTAAATCCACAAACAGCAATAAAATTTTTAATAAATTGATTCAATTGAGTAATCGATTAAATTGGGTAAAATTTTAATGATTAAATAAAATTAAAGAAATGCATCATTTTAATTTAATATTCAACATTCGTTAGACCTCATTTGAGTAGTACAGATAATAATAAGTAATACAGTGTGTGTTTTACATTTAATATGTAATTTTCTAAAGATAAGGTCTACTTAACTGTTCTACTTGTTTCAGCATACAATAACAAATGTCTTCATTCCTTCGATCCTTCCTTTATTCACTCCCTCGATATGCGAAATTGTCAGGATTTGATCATTTTTTTTAAGATTCTTGAAGCTGGACACCAAAAACGCATATCCATATCACTAGACTGTCACACAAATGGAAATGACAGCGTTTAAAACAAAATCTGAGTTTTACAACACATTTTTCTGTACGTAGAAATACGTATTTCTGGTACTGAGCGAGTAGCCACAGTGACACTGCGCTAACTCTAGTTCCTTCTTTTATATTCCTGGCATTGTTGTGTATTTTTTTTTTTATTTTAATAATAATAATAAAAATAAATAAATAACACAGAGACTAAACAAACGCAGTCCATCACTTTATACATTGCTAAGGGAACTCAGATTGTAACTGCTGTACTGTTATATCCCTAGATTGCATACATATCAACTTATGACCAAACAGATTAAGGGTTTACATAAATTTCCTCAAAATTCCAATTTATTCCCATAAATTCCAATTTCGCTTATTTCCTAAGTTAACTTCCCATAGAAAGCAATCATTATTTAGAATAAAAATAAAAGATTATCAACACCACACAGAATCCAGAATTTCAACATTGCTGTAGTATAAATCCTGTGAAATAACTGAAATCAGTAGAATGGATTAGAGCTTCCCGCCTAGCGTAGCTTCTCAGACACGCGAGCCGCATTCGATTTTACCGAGATTGGAAAAAGTCTTGGGAGAAATAGTTTTGGCACATTTCACAGGTCCAGAATTTGAAAGCCTGTTCGCTTGGAGAGCAGCCATCTTGAAGCGGCATGAATAATTTGATCGGTGCTGCATAATGCATGAGGGGGGGAATCACAGGTTCTGCACACTTTTAATTACACTAACATGTCTGATCAAGAAGCTTGAGTGACATTTCATCACTCAAACTCTTTTGTTTCATCAGAAACAAAGACGCCATGGGGAGAAATAAAGTCGGAATTGCGAGAATAATGTCAGAATTTGTATAAAAAAAAAATTTAAATTGTTATAAATAAAGTAAAAAGTGGCGAGAAATAATTTCAGAACTGGCAGAAATAAATTCAGATTCGGCAGAATTAAAGTCGGAATCGCAATAAAAAACTGTCAGAAATGCTAGAAGTTGAAATCGCCAAGTCAGAATTGGGAAAATGTGAAGTCGGAATTGCAAGAAATAAAGACAGAATCGTTAAAAAAAAAAGGCAGAATTGTGAGAAATATGTTGTAAATGAAAGAAAAAAAAAAGTATTTATTGGCAGAAAAAAGTGAGAAGCCTTTGGATGTGGTATTTATTTGGATGTTACTTTAATACCTACAGTGCATCCGAAAAAAAGTTAGTTTAAAATATTTGCAAATTTATTTAAAAATAAATAACGAAAAAAAATTACATGTACATAAGTATTTACAGCCTTTGCTCAATACATTGTTGAAGTATTTTTTAAAGCTCCGCTCTAGAAAGTGTCCTGGTGGTTCCAAAATTCTTTTATTTACGGACAATGGAGGCCACTGTGCCCATTGATACCTTCAATGCTCTCAGAGGTCTACAGACAATTCCTTGGACTTCCTGGCTTGGTTTGTACTCTGACATGCAACTGTGGGACCTTCTATAGACATGTGTGCCTTTCAAATCATGTCCAATTAACTGAATTTACCACAAGTGGACTCTAATCAAGTTGTAGAAACATCTTAAGGATGATCAGTGGAAATAGAATGCACATGAGTTAAATTCATGGCAAAGGCTGTGAATACTTGCAAAGATTTCAAACAAACCTTTTTCACGTTTCATTATGGGGTTTTGTTTGTAGAATTTTGAGGAAAAATAAATGTAATCCATTTTAGAATAAGGCTGGAACATAAAATGTGAAAAAAGTGAAGCCCTGTGAAAACTTTCCAGATTAACTCTCCTGGCTACTTAAACATTGTTGCACCACAAGTACATCAATTCATTGCAACGGTCTTCCATAATATCAATGACCTCTTATAGCACTCCTCAAAATTGCTTTAAGAAGGGTTTTGTCAAACTTAACGAAGGTGTTCTCCAAATTCCCCAGATCGAGAATCGGTTGGAGGCTATGTCTTGACGGGTCAGAGCTGTTTTCGTGGCACAGGAGGACCTACAGGCTCAGGCAAGTGTTTCATCTTACTTACAGTCATAATCACAGGTGTCTTAAACCGAGTATAAAATTCAAGATGACACGTTTAGTTTCATTGGCTATGGTTACGATTATGGTTGGGAGATATCCAGTCGAGCAGCATCTGTACACACAGTTCCTGGTTTAAATATCAAGCGCAGAAATCGAATTATGAGTTTCGTGTAGGTGTATGTTGTATATTTTGGTGTAGTTCATGTTATGGCCACTAGGATATACGCAACAACAAAAAACGACGGAATTGCGAGAAAAAGAGGCATAATAGACACAATCAACTTTAGCAAAAAACAGTTCTTTGACATAAACAGCAACTCAACAAAAAGTGATATATTTCTGGTGACAGTGTGTGAGGAAAACTGGGGACATGACAGTCCCTCCGCTACGCCGCAACGCTACAACAGCATCAAAACTCACTTGCTGCCTTTCCACCCTTCCACACTTGTGATGAGATTTGAGTTGGTTCCCTGTGGCTGAGAGGGCGGAAAGGACAGGATCGCATTGCTCAGTCTGTCTCTCTCTCACACATATACACACACTGTGGTTTTAAGAAGCAAATGTGTGCGTGTTTAGCGGTGACCTCAGCAGCGTCTGATCTTTCCCTGATGGAGTGTGAGGTCAAGCGTTTGATGATTCGGATGCCTCGGGTGAACGCTTTACAGCTTTACTTCACCACTTCGAGTTACTCGGGAACTGTTTAACCCCTTTATCACCCATGCTAATGCTACGTATTCTTTACGTGGGGAATGTTCACCTGTTGGCCTGCTAGCTTTTGACTAAAAATGCTGAACTGAAGTTGAAACTACCTAGTCAAATTGCTAACCAATCTAGCTCAACCATGTCATTAGCGTAATATCTTTTTAAGAATGCTAATGAGATCCTGGTTGGACCCCAAAAAAAAGCCAGAGATTCATGGGTTTCATGATGTTTAATTATATATAAAAAAAAAGAATTGTATGCTAATTATGTTCTCTTGTCATTATGCGTTTTTGGCTAAAACAAACACAAAAATTCCATTACATGTAGAAAACAAGCTAAATCTTCATCCTGACACACGTTTTCAGGGGCAAGACGTGCGTGTTTTGGAAAACAAATATCATGTTACACGTTGTTAGCATGTTTTCAAGGTTAAAAAACACGTTTATTAGCATAAGATGATCGAGTTGGAATGTTCTCCATATATATTTACCAGGTATCGCAAAGCTTCAGATAACTAGGCCAGGTAAAGCGAAGGTGTGTAAAAAAGAAAAAAACTGGAGGCGAGGCATTGGAGTCAGTGAACGCTTGACCTCCCACTCCATCAGGGAAACATCAGATGACTCCGAGGTCAGCGCTAAACATATACACTCACACACACTTTAGTTCCTCCAGTCATGGGCTGTGTGTGATGGAGCGATGCAGTTCTGTCCTTTCCACCCTCGTCGCCACAGGGAACGACTCGAATCTCATCACGGACTTGTGGAAGGGCACGAGGGGGCAGAGAATGAGTTTTGATGTTGTCTGTAAAATAGGCGAGAGAGTCCTGCATCCTTCCTGTCAGCTAAAACACACCGCTGCGTATGAGATCACAATATTTTACTCCGAATTATCGTATCGCCTCAGGGTTTATCTTTTACACATGCTAAGTCTCATTGCTCATGCTAACCCAGGAGCAAGGAAAACTCGGGAACGAATACCACATACTCATCTCAACTCTGTCAACACATTTGTCTGAACACGCACAAAGTACATTTTCAGGATAAAATTTTATCTTTTGTGTCTGACGAGCGAGAGCTAATATGTTTTCAGGTTCGGAGAGACTATATATTGAAATGAGGAAACAGAACTAGTTTGTTTCCAGTGGTAAAGGTCTGCATATTAGCAAGAGAAAAGGGAACTAACCTGTTTTCTGTGCTAAAATGACTATATATTAGCATGACAAAGGAGCGCTAGCATATTTACACATTTTAATACTATATATTACAATGAGGAAAGGGAGCTAACATGTTTTCAGTATTTAAGAGTCTATATATTACCACGAGGAACAGAACTAGCATGTTGAGAGCCAAACTTTTGCATGAGGAAAGGGAATTAGCATTAGTTTTCAGTGTTAAGTAGACTCGATATTAGCATGAGAATAGGGAGTTAGCATGTTTTTAGTGCTAAAGTGAATATTTATTAGCTTGGCAAATAAAAAGGTAGCATGATTTTAAGTTTTAAGACTATACAACACAATGACGAAAGGGCACTAGCATGTTTTCAGTGATAAACGAACTCTATAAAAGCATGAGGAAAAGGTACCAGCATGTTTTTAAGTGTTAAACGGACTCTATAATAGCATGTGGAGAGGGTACTAGCATGTTTTCAGTGTTAAACGGACTCTATAATAGTATGAGGAGAGGGTACTAGCCTGTTTTTAGTGTTACAGTGACTATACATTAGCGTGGCAAAAGAGAGCTAGCATATTTACAAATTTTTTAACTATATATTGCAAGGAGGAAAGGGAACTATCATGTAATCGGTGTTAAATAGACTAAGCATTAGCATTAGGAAAGGCACCAGCATGTTTTTAGTAATAAGAGACTAAATATTAGCATGAAGAAAGGGAACTAACGTTTTCTGTGTTAGAGGCCTAAATATTGACATGAAAAATAGGTGCCACCATGTTTTCTGTGTTAAGAGACTTATATAATAGCATGGGAAAAGTTAGCTAACATGTTTTAAGTGTTAATTGGCTATATATTAGCATAAAGAAAGGGACCTAGCATTTTTTCATCAATTGACACTATATATTAGCTGGAAGGAAGGGACCATGTTTTAATGATGGATAGACTACATATTAGCATAAAGAAAGGGAACGTCCGTGTTTTCATTGTTAAGAATATATATTAGTGTAACAAAAAGGTACGTGTTTTCTGTGTCAGAAGCCTAAATATTTGCATGAGGAAAGATAGATAACATGTTTTCAGTGTTAAATGGACTCTATCTTATCATGAGGAAAGGCAACTAGCATGGTTTCAGTGTTTGAGACTATATATTAGCAGGAGAAAAGGGGAGCTTGCACATTTATAATGACTAAAAGACAAATTATAAGGATAAAGAAAGGAACATAGCAATGTTTCAGTGTTAAGAAACACACACATATACAGTTGTGTTCAAAATTATTTAACCCCCACTGAAATTGATTGTTTTGGTCGGTTTGACATTGATTATGATCATTCAGTCATCCTGCTTACAATTAAATCAAAGAGGCACGTGTAGGTCAGACAAATATAACATAACATTTATAATGAAATAACCACAAATGTCTTTTCTGATGTCTTTTCTGATCACATCATTATCAGTTTTATTCAACCCCCAAGTGACATTCAATCTTAGTACTTAGTACAACATCCTTTTACAGTTATAACAGCTTTTAAACGTGAAGCATAGCTTGACACAAGTGTCTTGCAGCGATCTACGGGTATCTTCGCCCATTCATCATGGGCAAAAGCCTCCAGTTCAGTCACATTCTTAGGCTTGCGCACTGCAACTGCTTTCTTTAAGTCCCACCAGATGTTCTCAATCGGATTTAAGTCTGGTGACTGCGATGGCCACTTCAAAATGTTCCAGCCTTTAATCTGCAACCATGCTCTAGTGGACTTGGAGGTATGCTTGGGATCATTGTCCTGTTGAAAGGTCCAACGCCTTCCAAGCCTCAGGTTTGTGACGGACTGCATCACATTGTCATCCAATATCTCCTGGTACTGAAGAGAATTCATGGTACCTTGCACACGCTGAAGCTTCCCAGTACCTGCAGAAGCAAAACAGCCCCAAAGCATGATTGACCCCCGCCATGCTTCACAGTAGGCAAGGTGTTCTTTTCTTCATAGGCCTTGTTCTTCCTCCTCCAAACATAGCGTTGATCCATGGGCCCAAACAGTTCTAATTTTGTTTCATCAGTCCACAGAACACTATCCCAAAACTTCTGTGGTTTGTCCACATGACTTTTGGCATACTGCAGTCGACTCTTCTTATTCTTTGGGGACAGCAAGGTGCGCCTGGGAGTTCTGGCATGGAGGCCTTCATTACGCAGGGTGCGCCGTATTGTCTGAGCAGAAACTTCAGTACCCACATCTGACAAATCTTTTCTCAGTTCCTCAGCAGTCACACGGGACTTTTCTCCACTCTACGCTTCAGGTAGCGCACAGCAGTCGAAGTCAGCATCTTCTTTCTGCCACGACCAGGTAGCGTTTCAACAGTGCCCTTTGCCTTGAATTTGCGAATGATGCTTCCTATGGTGTCTCTTGGTATGTTTAACATCTTTGCAATCTTCTTATAGCCATTGCCCTTCCTGTGAAGAGTAATCACCTGTTCTCTTGTCTTCCTGGACCATTCTCTTGACCTCACCATGTTTGTAACCACACCAGTAAATGTCTAGAAGGAGCTGAGTATCACAGTCATTTTAAAGCTGCCTAATTGGTGCTTATTAGGCTTTATTGCTGCTCCCTGATATCCACAGGTGTTTTCAATACCTGATTGAAAACACTTCATTGAACCTCTGTTCTTCAGAGTGGTAGTCTTTAAGGGGTTGAATAATTATGTCAATGAAGAATTCACAAAAGAAACATTTACTACTGTATTACAAAACTAATTGATGTCATTTTAGTTGCATACGGTTCTTTAAGAAGTCCTTGTAGGATTTCATTCTGAATACAATTACAATTGTACACTAAATTCCCTAAAACCATTTACAGCATTGGGGGTTGAATAATTTTGAACACAACTGTGTATATATATATATATATATATATATATATATATATATATATATATATATATATATTGGTGTGAAGAAACAGACCTAGCATGTTTTCCTTGTTGGAAGCCTAAATATTTGTGTGAGAAAATGTCGCTGGTATGTCTTCAGTGGTGGGAGTTGACATGTTTATATGAAGAACGAGAGTTTGGTGTTTCCGTGTAAAGACCAGGATGCGCTAGAACAATGATGAAGAATTAGCATGTGTTCAGTGGTAATATATGATCACGATAGCATGATTTCAGAGTTAAAACCTGTGCATGTTACCCAAGGAAGAAGAATTAGAATGTTCCTAGAAGTACTTATTGTCGCGTTTAACACGCTAGCATTACAACGTGTTAGCATTACAGCAATGAAACAACATGTAGTATGTTTCTGAAGTTAGTGTGTTTGCACGAGAACAGGGAAATTAGCATATTGTTTTGGGGAAAAATATCGAGTGAGCTTGTGAGCGATTTTAATGTTTCCACATTCTTAGCGATTCAATGTTGCTATTCATTTCAAGCGAACGTAGCATAATATGAATAAATACAAAGACATCATGTTGATGATCTTGTCAGCCATTTTTTCATTTGAGCCTTCCTTTCCATGATGCAATGATTTTTTTTTTCTCCTCAAAGACATACTGATGGTTTGTTCTATATAGTCATAGCAGGACATTGTCTACGTCTGTCCGTCTGTCTTTCCGTCGGTCCCGCTGCTGTTTAAACATGCGGTGAGTGTGCGTTTGCGTCAGCCCGTCTGATGTGTTTGTGCAGGAGAGGGAACCGAATTAATTAACCGTCCACCCGTCGGCATTTCACTTAAACCTCCAGCCGTGACAGCTCGACAAAATAATCTATCAGTTTCAGGGGCACACAGCCCCAGAGCACGCTGGGTAAAAAGAGCAACCGTTGAAGTAAATTAGTGTTTCTGTAGGACGGGAGGAGGGTGAAGTCACTTCCTGTGACACTATGGTGTACACTCAGATGTAATTAGCACTCTGCATGCTAATTAGCGCACATCATGCTGCCCAACCAGCGCTTACTATCCTGTAATTCGTGTCCTCTCACGGTGTGTCTCGGCTAGCATCGCTTTTTATTCTAGCTTGCTAATACGTGGGTTCTGAAGTATTGTGTAGCATGCATTTTACCTTTATGGTATAGAATGTATTTTGTGTTTGTCTCTTTTTACATGTTGTGTTATATCACTCTTTCTAAATGTGGTGACATCACTTTCTCTACATGTTGTTACATCACTTTCTCTACATGTTGTTTTCCATCACTCTGTCTACATGTTACATCACTTTCTCTACATGTTGTTACATCAGTTTTTCTGTGTTAATTCTGTCTAATTTAAATTAAATACAACCTACTTACCAGAGATGCATACCCATAATTTGCACCGCTCCTCAGAGGCTGTAAGCCAGTGGTACTGTTCGTAGGCAATGGTCTGAAAGTGGCAAACAAACCCTTTCCCAGGCTAAGACAAGCTAGCTAGCTTTGGGGTTGGCTGACCTCTCCTCAAAATGTCTTCTTGAATGTCTTCTTTTTTTTTTTTTATTCTTTTTTTTTAAGTATGTCCAAAACCAAATCAATTTCTCTTCCTCCGTAGGGATTAAAAAAGACTAACTCAGATGTATTAATTATTATTATTACAGATGTGTTTGGCTGTAACAGTTTCTCTCTGAACAACCAATCAGAGAACAGAAAAATGCTGGACAGAAAAAAAACCAGACTAATTTCTTATAGAGACTAAGGTTAAAAGGCCAGCAGTACTGACTATGAAAGCCTGTTGGGAATAAATTAATAAAATTTCATGGAACAAATATTAGAATTTAGGTTGTAAATGCAGGTCAGTGATCTAATAGCATTTAGGCCAGCAGAGAAGGCTTTGCTGGCCCTGACCGCACACCACTGCTTTTATATACATGTTGTTTTACAGCAATTTTTCTACATGTTGTATTAGATCACTAATGCTAGTAAGGTGAGTTATGGAAGGAGCAAATGGTCACTTGGTCACGAACCCCCTCCACAACACCTGAACGGGTTTCTAATCAAAAAGAAAGATCAAAGCGCTGAAGGAAGAAAGTGATGAGCCGAAGAGCAGCATCATTAACCCTTCGCTTCGTCGAGTCCAGAATGATCTTTCCTGCTCTCCATTCGCTCGTTCCCTTCCCTGCAGCTAAAGCGCTGAGCTCCGTTTGGAACGTTCCTCTCTCTTTGGTAAACATTAAACTCACCGCAGGTGGCCTTTACAACTTGTAATTCTAAATATGAGAAAAACAGGAGCGGATCAACTCTTTGTCTAGCATAATACTGGTGTATAGTTGTGTAGTTATACAAGTATAATGATATACATGTTTATTTATTTTTTGCATACCTGTCACACTTAAATTATTTAGATAATCAAGCACATTTTTCAACTGCACTAAGATAACACGACTAAATACAAAAAGCAGTTTTTAAATGAATGAACGGAAAGAAAACCTTCTGAACCTCTATAAAAAAGCAATTGCTAAGGCCATGTCAACACTAATACATTTTCATTTGAAAACGCATATTTTTCTCTCAGTTTTGGCCTTCCGTCCACACAGTCAACAATATCGTAGCTTTTTGAAAACAGCAACAAAAGTGATGCTTTCGAAAACACATTTTTTTGTCATTGCCACGACGTTATAAACAAACTCGGAAAGTAAATAAACCCCAGGCGGAAACGTCGCAGGCGTTTCAGTGGTGATGAGCAACTTTTGCAAAACGTTTTAAAAACGAAAGTGCGAACATGTTGTGTTTTTAAATGAAAATTTATCCGGATTATTGTCAATGTAGCCTTAATCGTGAATGAATTGTGTTTAGAAAAAATAACTTTTTTCTTTTGGAAAGCTCAAATTATTTGTAGAAATTTTCACTGAATTGAATTAAGAAATAAATAAAACCTGTCTGACAAACTAAATCATGCTAAAAGAGCTGCTGTGATCTCAAGAAATTGAAGGACTGAGAAGAAACAAAGTAATTGACATGTATTATTATGGAAGGGGTTACAAAGTCATTTCTAAGACATTAGGACTCCAGTGAAGCACAGTGAGAGCCATTATCCACAAATGGAGAAACCTTGTGGTAAACCTTTCTTGGAGTGGCTGTCCTACCAAAATTACTCCAAGAGCGCAGTGACGACTCATCCAGGACCTCATAATAGAACTCATTAGACCATCTAAAGAACTTGCAGGCCTCACTTGCCTCAGTTAAGGACAGTGTTCAGCATACATGGGAGAGTTCCAAGGCGAAAACCACTGCTGACCAAACAGTACACAAAGACTCATCTTAAATTCTGCAAAAAAAATTCTGGAGCAAATATTCTGTGGACTGATCAATCTTTTTGGAAGGTGTGTTAACCAGCGTAAAAATAAACAGCATATTATAAAAAGAACATCATAGCAACAGTCAAACCTGGTGGTGGTTGTGTGATGGTCTGAGGCTGCTATGATGCTTCAGTACCTGGACGACTTGCCATAATTGATGTAACCATGAATTCTGCACTCTACCACAAAATCCTGATAAAGAATGTCCAGCTCATGACCTCAAGCTCAAGTGTCTCTGGGTTACATGGCAGGACATTGATCTGAAACACACCAGTAAGTCCACCTCTGAATGGCTCTAGAAAAAAAAAATTAAGGTTTTTGAGTGGCCTGGTCAAAGTCCAGACTTTCATCTACGAGATGCTTTGGAATGACTTTAAGCGAAAAGTATTGTACAAAAAGCAGTGAAAAAGTCTTTATTTATTGTTTTTATTTTTTACATATTTGTTACACTTAAATGATTCCAATGATCGAGCATAATTCTGCACAAAGGCAACCAGAGTATATATAAAATCAGTTTTTAAATGATGCTAGGGGATGTACCTAAACAAAATGTTAGTATTAATACAAAAAGCTGTGGAAAAAGTATTTTATACCGCACAGGAATGACCTTAAACAGGCCGTTCATGTTAAACAAACAACCAGCAATTCTGCAAAGAAGAGCGGGCCAAACATCCTCCACAGCGATTTGAAAGACTCATTGCCGGTTATCACAAACACTTGATTGCAGTTGTTGTAAGGTTGGCACAACCAGTTATTAGGTTAAGGGGCAATTACATTTTTAAAAAGGGCAGGTTTGGACATCTTTTTTTCCCTCTTTAATAAATGAAAACTGAATGAAGAAAAACTATTTTGTATTAATTCAGTTTGTGTAAAGAAAATGTGCTTGATTGACTGAATCATGAATGTGAAAATATGCAAAAAAAAAATTCAAAATCAAGAAGGAGGCAAATATTTTTTTATAGCACTGTACATATTGTTGTTACTATCCCTGTTGTGTATTTGGGCCAGTTGTGTAGTTGTGTGATTCTTTGCACTAAGTGGCTGTGTGTGCGTTTTCTATTTTTATTGTACAATTTAACATATTGTTTAGTTGTGTACTAGTGTATTGTGCAGTTGTGTGTATTGCACAACGAATTACAGCTAATTTACAGTCAAATGATGTAAGACGATGTAGTTGGCGTATTGTGCGTTGGATCATAGATCAAAAATATGTGGACACCCAACTTTTCACGATCTACGTGGTTCTTCCCCAAACTGTTACCACAAATTTGTAGGTATTCAATATCTTTGGATGTGACAGCATGACATTTTCCATTCACCCCAACTAGGAGACCTAAACCTAAGCTACATCAGTACATCACATTACTAATGCTCTATGAATACAAGTCTCCACAAAATCGAATGGAATATCTTCCCAGAAGAGTGGAGGTTACTATGAGAGCAAATGTGGAATGGGTTGTTCAAAACTAAGCATCTCCAGTATACCAAGCTTTTCAGGCGTCCACAAACTTTTGCTCATAACGTATATCATTTGTCTTGAATCACTGTGTGCACTGTGCTGCTGTGCATTGTGTACATGTGTGTGTGTGTGTGTGTGTGTGTGTGTGTGTGTGTGTGTGTGTGTGTGTGATAGATAATTCTATGTAGTATATTGTGTATTTGTATTGAAATAATCAGGGACTGTTTTAAGAGTCCAAATCCTGGGACCAATCAGAATTCAGCAGGGTTGTATATATTGATTCAAGTCTTGTCGAATTAACGTATTATGACATCATTATAAGGACATGTCCAAATAAGGGCAGTTGTAGCTCTGCCCCACTACAACAGAGATGCATTTTTCTTTTCTTTTTTCTTTGTTTTTTTTCTTTTTAACCTCAGTATGATGAGTATTCAGCATCTTAAGCCTGAAAAAAAGAAATATCTAAAGTCAAATATATAAATCTTAAATAAAATAAAATAAAATAATAATTAATAATTAAATTTAAATTTAATCAAATTTAATTATTCCATTATTTGAATAGAATTGTAGTTATTTAAAATCATTTATAGCATGTAGTTTATGAATAGAATAAACTGTTAATACAACAGGCTCAGTGATGGAACAGGTGATAAATATGCAGATGTGAAAAAAAAAGAAAGAAAAAATATATGTATATATTTGAAATATAATTCAGTTATTTTATTTATAGTATATTTTTATTAACGTATAAACTAATACAATTATCATTATTTCATTATGTGAATAGAATTAAAGTTAATAAAAATTAAGTAAATAATTTATAGGGTGTATTTTATGAATAGAATAAACTGTTGATAAAACGGGCTCAGTGATGTAACAGGTAATGAATATGCAAAAGACGAATATGCAAATGTGGGAGGCGGGGCTTACCGACACAACACATCATAATGAATGCGTCTTAGGTTTAGAGTGCAGTGTGTATCTCTCCTTTTCCCTCAACACACACACACACACACACACACACACACATGCAAAATCGATAAAGGCACATTGGTTTACTCTGTGTGTGTGTGTGTGTGTGTGTGTGTGTGTGTGTGTGTGTGTGTGTGTGTTTAGTTGCTCTCTCTCTCCACACACACACACACACACACGCACACACCCCTACAGTAAACCAGTGCACCTCTATCGATTGTGTGTGTGTGTGTGTGTGTGTGTGGAGAGAACGAAAGAGAGCAACTAAAAAACAAGACACTCTCTCTCTCTCTCTCTCTCTCTCTCTCTCATAATACACACACACCTACAGTAAATTGTGTGTGTGCGTGTGTGTGTGTGTGTTTGTTGAGAGAACGAAAGAGAGACTGCACACTGATTTCTTTCTGTCTTGTCTCTTAGTCGCTCTATTTCTCTCTCTTTCACACACACATTTATGAGAGAGAGAGATACAGAGATGATGCACTACTCAAGTCTGCCATCTAGTGGCATCCATTTCTCTTGTTTCTTCCTTTTTGCCACGTCTTCATCCCCATCTCTTCTCTCTCTCTCTCTCTCTCTCTCTCTCTCTCTCTCTCTCTCTCTCTCCCTTATTTACTATCTCCCTCTTGTTCTTTCTCTTAATCTATTTTCTTTCCATCTCTGTCTACTTACTACCTGTTATTCTCTCCTTTTCAAATATCCTCTGTCCCCATTTCTCTCTCTCCCACTCTCTTTTTGCTCCTTTCCCTTTGTCCTTCCATCAAATGCTATTTCTTTCTGTATTTCTCTTTTTCTCTTCCAGATTGTTTTGTTTGCACCATTTCTCCCTCTTTTTTTGTATTCTCTCACTTTTTTCTTTCTATTTCAGTCTCTCTGCTCCTCCGTCTCTCTTTCTCTGTGCACGTAACCTAAAACGTAATTCGAATGTAACTGTAAAGTGTATTATTTTTCGGTTGAATTTTCATGGCCGATATAAAAATGGCTGCAGGAATTAAAATGCAAATCCGAAGTCATTTCATTTTCTGTTTAACGAGGTAGGATTCCTCTGAATAATAAAAAAAAAGCAAAAGCAATCCCTCCATTTGCTATTGCGACGTCTCATCATCACCCTTTCTCAATTTCACAAAAAAAACACGTGTAATCCTGCACACGTATTCACCGCACACCAGTCAATCAGTCTTAGTGGGAGGAGCTTAAACATGTTTAAATCACCAGGTGTTCTGTTGAAAATCTGAAGGACAGCGGAGGTTTAGTTGTAGAAATAGTTGTAGAAATTCAGGTGGAGGAAAATGACTTTCTCTTGGTTCGGGATGAAGAGATTCTTCACCAGCTGTTAGATTTCTGCTGCAGAACACAAACAATACTAATGACATTTTCTGTGTGCAATCGCTTCAGGTGATGGACCAATAATTAATGTGCAAAACAAGAAGAGAAAAAACAGGAACAAGACTGGGAAAGAAAGAAAACCCAAGAACAAGCCTTTAAAATGTCAAAGAAAGAAAGAAAGAAAGAAAGAAAGAAAGAAAGAAAACCTGAGAACAATACTTTGAAATGTAAGAAAGAAAGAAAAAAAGAAAGAAAGAATATTGTAGAAGAAAAAAGAAAAGAAAGAAAGAATATTGTAGAAGGTAAAAGAAAAAGAAAGAAAGAAAGAAAGAATATTGTAGAAGGTGAAAAAAGAAAGAAAGAAAGAAAGAAAACCTGAAAACAATACTTTGAAATGTAAGAAAGAAAGAAAAATGAATATTGTAGAAGAAGAAAGAAAGAAAGAAAGAAAGAAAGAAAGAAAGAAAGAAAGAAAGAAAGAAAGAAAGAAAACCTGAGAACAATACTTTAAAATGTAAGAAAGAAAGAAAAGAAAGAAAATATTGTAGAAAAGAAAGAAAGAAAGAAAGAAATAAAGAATGTTGTAGAGAAAGAAAGAAAGAAAGAAAGAAAGAAAGAAAGAAAGAATGTTGTAGAAGGTGAAAGAAAGAAAGAAAGAAAGAAAGAAAGAAAGAAAGAAAGAAAGAAAGAAAGAAAGAAAGAAAGAAAGAAAGAAAATGTAAGGTTACAAAGATGTTAATATAATAATAATAATAATAATAATAATAATAATAATAAATTTGTACAGATGTTTGTTTTAGAAGGACAGATGTAGACAGACGTAAACGGAGCGCTTCCTGTTTTCTTCTTACTCTATTCTTTGTCTTTCCCCTTATCATTTCTTTTCTATTTTCCACAGTTACTCTCTTCTATCTCATCTCTTTATTTTTTTTTCTCTCTCTCACTCTGTCTCTCTCACTCTTTCCTCCTGGCTCTGTTCCATCTATCTGATGGAGGACAGGAAGTGGGGATGTGAGACTGTATTATTTGGTGTCCGTGTCAAGGTTATTGTTTACCCATTTTATCTTTTTATCACACACACACACACACACACACACACACACACACACACCTCCAGCAGCAGACGTTATACATTTGCTCATCACTTTAATGATATGTATACATTAACAGACTTGAAGCTCCGCCTCCATTGTCTGTGGCATCCTATTGGATGGTTGAGCAGTCAAACATCTCAGAATTACTAGTCACTAATACTCACCAAAACAACAAACAACAGACTGTTGATGACGATGTTCCCGTGGCCTATGAAGTAACTAGAGTGTGTGATTTGGGACATGTCCACAGTGGACATGTCCCAAGTCTGAACAGCAATTCATTTCTTGCTAACATGTTAGCAAAGATCTCTCTTTGCATTTCCTTTCAAGTTGTTGTGTGGAAGCTACAGTGGTGAATTAGCACGCTAGTTTAGCTGTTCCTATGTAACCAGTTGAATTAGCGCCTTGCTAATTTTTTTTTTGTTGTGTCTCAAAAACATAAAACATTGGCTTACTTTTGTGTTTTGGTCATCAAACCTAAAATTGAATATGTTTAGCTATCTCTTTCCCCATGAGAGCATCTTCTCCAGGTAAATTGTTTATAGTTTTAGGATACTTTGTAAATTGCTAGCATGGTTTCAGCGCTTCTGTAGCTTGTGCTAAGTTGTAATTAATTCATTATTTTAGCTAGCTAGCAGTTTAGGCTTAGCTAACGCCCCAGATTTTCTGCGGTAAACCGTAGCCATCTAGCTAATAGCCAGCTAGCACGGCACTGTGTGACTGATTTAGTACAGTATCTACGACATAACGTCATCTTAGCATCTCCGCTCATTCTGGTCCCCAAGCCGAGGTGTTTTCCCTCGCCGGGGTATAAGCGTTTAAAGTTCGGCACGGAAAGGTCAGATGAAAGCGCGATACGGTTCCTCGTGAAAGTTCTCAGTCTTTTCATGCTCGACGTCCTCCCATTTCCCCGCCGCTGCTCTCGACAAGACGTTAGCGCTTGACTTTCAAAGGGTGCTGACATTTGGTCTGGTAAAGTAAGCAGGAAATCAGGCGAGGGAACAGCGGAAGTGCACACACAGCATACTTAAGACCGGGTTCGCTCTTAAATCACGGTAGGGATGCACAACCTGTTCACTACGGAGTGCACTAATTAGTCCCAATATCATACAAAAGGCTTTGGATGAGTGTGATTTGAGACACAGCCGTATGTGGCGTAAATCATGAATCAGGCGTGTTCGCTTTTGGGACTGATGATGAAGTTTATCGCCGTACACATTCCCTATATAGTGATTTGGGATGTGCCAATAGTGTACTGTAGCAAAGAAAGAATAAAAAAAAAACAACAAAGAACAAGACTGTAAAAGAAGAAAGAAAGAAATGTGAAATGTAAAAGGTGATAGAAAGAAACAGCAAAGAAAAAGTTATACTACACTATTAAAAGAATAAAAGGAAGGAAAAAGGAAAAGTAGAAAAGAAAGAATGAAAGGAAGAGAGAGAGAGAAAGAGAGAGGGAAGGGAGGAAGGAAGAAGGAAGGAAGGAGGGGAGAAAGAAAGAAAGAAAGAAAGAAAGAAAGAAAGAAAGAAAGAAAGAAAGAAAGAAAGAAAGAAAGAAAATAAGAAAGAAAGAAAGAAAGAAAGAAAGAAAGAAAGAAAGAAAGAAAGAAAGAAAGAAAGAAAGAAATGTGAAACATGTAAAAGGTGATGGATGGATGGATGGATGGATGGATGGATGGATGGATGGATGGATGGATGGATAGATAGATAGATAGATAGATAGATAGATAGATAGATAGATAGATAGATAGATAGATAGATAGAATACTCTCCCCTCTCTCTCTCTTTTTCTATTCTTTCTGTCTCTTCCTCTCTCTCTTTCTTGCTGTTTTTTGTTTGTTTTTCTTTAAAAAGGGGATTTCGGGGAAATTCTGCACCAATCCTCGTCTAACAATCTTGACTTGCTGGCTAAACCCCACTATCCGACTCCTTTAAGCCTCGCTAAGCAAAAGTCCACAATCTTTGCAGGCAGAAAATTGGCAGGATCACATGTTGGACTTATTAAATGTGACCCCGGCACATTATTCGTGAATCAGATGTGTCAGAGGTGACCCTCGGCTAGTGTGTGTGCGATTTCATGCTAAAGTCAAATTAGTGCATATTCAATTTGATAAGCTTCGGAAGCCGGGTGTTGGAGGATGAGGGAGAGGGAGGGAGATAAAACCCACTCATTCCTCAGCCTCTGATGAATAAATTCAACTGAAAGTTTTAAAAGGAATGACATTTTTGTAATTATGTATTTATAGTTTGTTAACAAATGAAATTCTCTCATAATTAAAGAAAGAACAAACAATACTGCAAAAGGTGAGAAAGAAAGAAAATAAGAAAGAAAGAAAGAAAAAAGAAAGAATTATGCAAAAGACTACAACAAAAAAAGAAACCCAAGAGAATGAGTTCGAAAGTAAGAAAGAAAGAAAGAAAGAAAGAAAGAAAGATTATGCAGAAGACTACAACAAAAAAATAAACCTAAGAGAATGAGTTCAAAAGAAAGAAAGAAAGAAAGAAAGAATTATGTGAAAGATTACAACAAAAAAGAAACCCAAGAGAACGAGTTCAAAAGAAGAAAGAAAGAAAGAAAGAAAGAAAGAAAGAAAGAAAGACAGATTATGCAGAAGACTACAACAAAAAAGTAACCCAAGAAGAGTGCAAAACGTGAAAGAAAGAAAGAAAGAAAGAAAGAAAGAAAGAAAGAAATTCATATTGAGTGAATGAATAAAAAGCCAGTGTGTGATTATAGTAAATGTCTGAACACAATTGGAGTTGAGTTAAAGTGAAGCTCCTGATTGGATACCTGCTCTATGACATCATCTGCTGGAAATTTCCTTTGGGTGGAGGTAAATTATTAGTGGATTATTAGCCCGAAAACAGAACACACATACACACACACACACACACACACACACGTTCCCACACTGTGGTTGTTATCAGCTGGATTAATACCTCACTATTGGTGTTTGTCAGCCTGTGCTGAACTTTCCTTTGACCCAGAGACTCGGAAAGTTTCTTTATAGCTCGACCGATGATCACTCCTGCCGCCGTGAAGGAGCGATAAAAGTTAACCAGGTGCTTTTTACGCGCATTTTTTATCCCCGAGCCACTTTTTATGCTCGCTTCACTGCTCTAGACGTAATGGTCAATAGCTGGCCTGGTGTCCATGCGGGCGGGGCCGCGGCCGCCCTGTGTAATTATGCCGTTCCTGCACTCGTATCTAATGAGATGGATCACTCGGAGCAGTATGCATCACCTCCATTTACTGGATTCATTACGGAGGTGTCCGTGTAAAAACGAGCTGTAAATATGGTTCAGAGCTTCAGCACGGTGACGGAGAAGAGATAAAGGAGAAGCTCTTCAATCCAGCGCAGGGGCTAATCTCCATTACCAATAATGACTTCCATTTATTACTGCACCTTCCCAAACATCACGGCCACATCACGACCATCGTCAAAAAAAGGAATAAAGTGCTAAGTAGAAAGTGAAAATGTGGGCTGATATTTAATGGAAAAAGCCCAAAGTAGCCAAGGCGAGAAAATAAACTGTGTATATATAAAATCAATAAATACATATTTAACATCTTAGATTTATTAATGGTCATTAAGGGAGAAAAAGAAAGAAAGAAAGAAAGAAAGAAAGAAAGAAAGAAAGAAAGAAAGAAAGAAAGAACCAGACTGTAAAAGAGAAAAGATCCAGACTGTAAAAGAAAGAAAGAAAGAAAGAAAGAAAGAAAGAAAGAAAGAAAGAAAGAAAGAAAGAAAAAAGAAAGAACCACATTGTAAAAGAAAGAAAGAAAAAAGAACCAGACTGTAAAAGAAAGAAAGAAAAAGAAAGAAAGAAAGAAAGAAAGAAAGAAAGAACAAACGAACCAGATTGTAAAAGAAAGAAAGAAAGAAAGAAAGAAAGAAAGAAAGAAAGAAAGAAAGAAAGAACCAGACTGTAAAAGAGAAAAGATCCAGACTGTAAAAGAAAGAAAGAAAAAGAAAGAAAGAAAGAACGAACCAGAGTGTAAAAGAAAGAAAGAAAGAAAGAAAGAAGAAAGAAAGAAGAAAGAAAGAAAGAAAGAAAGAAAGAAAGAAAGAAAGAAAGAAAGAACCAGACTGTAAAAGAGAAAAGATCCAGACTGTAAAAGAAAGAAAGAAAGAAAGAACGAACGAACCAGACTGTGAAAGAAAGAAAGAAAGAAAGAAAGAAAGAAAGAAAGAAAGAAAGAAAGAAAGAACCACACTGTAAAAGAAGAAAGAAAGAAAGAAAGAAAGAAAGAAAGAAAGAAAGAAAGAAAGAAAGAAAGAACCAGACTGAAAAAGAGAAAAGATCCAGACTGTAAAAGAAAGAAAGAAAGAAAGAAAGAAAGAAAGAACGAACGAACGAAAGAAAGAACGAACCAGAGTGTAAAAGAAAGAAAGAAAGAAAGAAAGATAACTGCTCGATGGATGAATGCTGAAAAATAAATGAAATGAAAAAGTGAGTAAAGAAAAAAACTCTTTAGGCTCAGATTCTAGGGTTTAAGGCAAATACTCAAAATGGCTGCCATACGCATACTAGCAACCTAAACGCATGCATTTGGGACGGACCCTTAACAACCCTGACATACAATCATGTGGACGTGTTCTAAGAAGGTTAAGACGATCAGTTTGGGCCATTTTATGAGGTAATTTCTAGCAAGAACTAAAATCTCTGTCCATTTTTAGAGGGTTTATGATGGGAAATGCGTTTTGCCTGCTACTATCTTCCATCCATTATGAAAATTTTCTCAGATTGACAAGCAGGTCAAAGCTCAAACTCTTTTCTGCCTTGTCATGAAAACAGTCCTGTACAATTTCAGGTGCTTAGTACTGCACAGAAAATGAGGGTTAAGTAAGGGAATCGTTCTTTTTTTTTTTCTTTTTCATTATTCCTCACTACGTGCATCTTTGAACTATCGACACGGCGCTCGGTGATGAATTGCGCTCCTTCGTGTGAACTGTCAGGATGGTAATAGGGTGCGGGACGCCTGGCCTAGCGAGTATTCGAGTGTGGCGGCAAAGATAATGGCTTCAAGTTTAACTATAGTTTTGTGAATTTACGGAAAAAGTGCTGAGCGCATGAAAAAAAAAATACGCTGCATCGTTTCATTCTCAAAAGCTGACCCGGGGTTTTATAGGACAGGGTTTCTGTATATGCTAACAGTCAGAGGTTTTATTTGAAGGCAGAAATCCCGAGTTAACAAAGTCTGCGATGCTAACTGAGCAAGCTGAGCTAATGAAAGTGACAGCTCTAGCTGAGCGAGCCAATGTAATGAAGGCTACAGTGCTAACCGAGCGAGCAGAGCTAATCAAGTCCACGGCGCTAGCTGCGTGAGCTGAACTAACGGTGTTAGCCGTGCTAATAAAAAAAAAAAAAACAGTGATGTTAACAGAGAGCTGAGCTAATGAAATATACAGTGCTAATTGAATGGTCTGTAATAGTAAGGCTTGGATGCTAACTGAGAATTCTGGCCTGAGAAAAGGGTGCAAGGTTAACTAGGCGAGCTAAGATAATAAGTAGGAAGTGAACCGAGTTGAATAAAAGCTAATGAAGCCTGGGTCACACTGGTCAAGGGCTACGAATAGAAAACAATAAAAAAAAAAAAAAGAATATCTGTATTGCTGTATTGAAATGTTAAAGAGGCGTACCCAATGGGCTAATCAGAAATTTGCATCTCAAAGACAAAGGAGCTAGTGGTTGACATCAGGGGCAAAGGGTCTTTCTGTCTCATGTGTCCGTCGATGACACGTACTTTTGAGCGCATCTGGATCGCAATCTGTGTTTAATTTGTACCAGGAATTGTGTCAGGAAATTGGTAGTTACACACATCTGTATGCCGCAGCCATTGATAAATTGCACACATTCGAAGTTGATATGCTAATGTACGCTAATTTGCATGTGCACACAAAAACGCCCCGAAATCACCGCTTATGATAAACTTTCAAAAAGGTATGCCAAAAAGTCAGGTACTGATGTAGGGTGAGGTGATGAGGCCTGGGGGAGGGAGAGAGGGATGGAAGGAAGGAGAAAGAAAACTGTACAAGAAAGAATGAATCCTCAAGAACCAGACCATGAAAGAAAGAAAGAAAGAAAGAAAGAAAGAAAGAAAGAAAGAAAGAAAGAAAGAAAGGCCAGACTGTAAAAGGTGAAAGAAAGAAAGAAAGAAAGAAAGAAAGAAAGAAAGAAAGAAAGAAAGAAAACTGTGATCAAAATAAAGAAAGAAAAGTGTGAAAGAAAGAAAAAAAGAAAGGCTAGACTGTAAAAGTTGAAAGAAAGAATTCTAAAGAACAAGACTGATAAATAAATTCCGAAAGAAAGATTGGTGAAATAAGTAATAAAAAACATCTTTAGGCTTAGATTCTAGGGTTTAGGGCAAATCCTCAAATAGGCTAATATACGCTAATGCATATTTGCATATGGAAACGCCCTGAAATTACCATTTATGATAATCGACTGCTAAAAAGGTAGTGGTGCAGGGTGAGGTGAGGTGGCCTGGGGTTCATTTCAGTCAGCATTTACAATGATTCCTAAGGTATTCTGAACTTTTTTTAGTTCAATATCCTCCATGTAAAGCATATCTTCATGGAGCTGGCTTTGTGCACTGGGGCATTTTCGTGCTTTTGAGGAAGAAACCTGGCTCAAGAGGGAACCCATCCTCATCTGGGTTGCACCGAATGTCCATTTATTACAGATAAACGATGTTGCGGAGTGCAGTGATGGTGATCAGAACAAACTATAGGCCGTAAATCAGTTTAGCAGACTTTTGACATTAACTGCAGTCCAAATCAATCCTCAAAGCTCCCGTTCTTACTCCGTAATTTCATATACCCACCCAAGGCGTTGATGAGAAACCGTCCCCAGTTGCACAGAGTGGCCTCCAAAGACATCCTATATAATCGTGTGCCTCCAAGTTTGCGGTATAAGTTTGGTGAAGAACCACATACGGCTGGAAAAGTCAGTTGTCCCGATACTTTGCTCCATATATTGTAGGAGCTCTGTGGACCTGCTTTTACACTATTATCCTGTCAGAAAATATTCACACCTATGCCTACACATGGTTGATGTAGTATAAGGAGTGGGTTAGATACTCTAGAGTACTCAAGAGTAGTTCATCAAGTGCTTGTCTTGAGTAAGCTAGCATAAAAAAAGGCATTTACGTTTTTGACCTTAAATTATTTTCATCACTGACTGATCTGAGACAACAATGGGACAGAAGAACTACTAAAAAAACTGAATCTAAGCTACACATTTGATTTCCTGGTTTTTGTTGGGGGTTTTTCTCCATTACAAATCTTGAGGTAACGCTAACAGTAATCATTTGAAAAATCTACATCCACAGCTATATGTTGTTTGCTTGTTGGTTTCCAGTTATTAAATACGCTCCACATTGTGTTGTTCTGCTTCCTTCCCATAGCAATACTTTTACATTTGGGTTATTGGTTTATGCTAAGTGTAATTCAGTAGCAGGAAGTCTTTTCTTAGGGATCTACCGACACATCTGAGGTAAAAATTGATGTTCTTGGCAAGTATGGGCTGTTTTTATTGTCGCTGTGCCCTTTATCTGGGTGTTTACAAGAATAAATGGCAACCTGCTAACTAGTTAAATGGTTAGACAGAATGGTTTTGCTAGGTTTCCAGTTGCTAAGGAACAAGGTGCACACACATGCTGGGAATCTCACAGCGGTTACTAATTTTATATCATTACTGCTATTATAGTGCTTTGGTACTAGTCATGAAAACAAAGCTAAATGAATTTAGATGCTAGTTTCAGTCTTGCTAGTAAGCACATTTGCTAGTTGAGGAGGAGATGTTTAGTTTGTTGTCAATAAAATGAAATGAAGTTTTAGACTGAAGCCTAACTTAGATAGTTTTGCTAACTAGCTGGATAGTAAATTACACCCTAGACACACATTTACTCAGCTTTAAAGGGAACTTTACTTTGTCCAGTATGAATAACTGCATCTTATGGACACTAAGGGCTGCCAAGTAGCAATTTTTCTAACAGCAACATAAGGCAGCCCAGGGTTGCAGGGTTAACCAGCCTTCTCTTTTCCCTCGTTTCCTTTCATCCCCATTCCGAAAGCCATGCTTCGTTCCTCCTTGGCGGGAATGCAAGAGGAAAAGTCTGAGGATCTCTGCATAACTGAAAGCCCCAGCATCAATCCTTAGCAAACAAGATTAGAGACGTAAGTCATCATTTTTAGCCGCTAGCCCCACAGCCTGTGAAAAACCAAGGCCTCATCCTCGCTCGGTTCCTCCGAGATGGAAAACAAAAAGAGAGCTATAGGGAAAGACGGGTGCAGATGAAAGCAGTCTCCATCCCATTTCCCCTCCATCTCTCCATCTCTTTCAGCCTCGGGTTGGTAAGCATGACCAATCACTGCCCTGCGTCCACCAAACAGCCATATACCCCTACCACCTCTCCTCCACTCCCGACCCCTCTCCCGCTCTCTCTCTCTCTCTCTCTCTCTCTCCCTCTCTCTCTCGCTATTGCTCAGCAGTAATAGAATAGGTTGGGGACAGGATTGGGATGAGGCCGTGACTGACCACCCGGAATGATGATGAGGGCAAAGAGGATGAATAAAGGACCACATCTCTCTGTAAATCTCTTTAAAACTCTGGAAAGACGGGAAGAATTTCGCTGATTGTTGCCCGGATAAATGAAATCGTGTTGTACAGTAGTTCCCTTCGAAGGATGTTAAAGACGAAGAAAGCATGTGATTTGGAATACAAAGTGTATCATTTGAGTTCCAGTATTTTGCAGCTATTTGTCAGCTGTATATATATATATATATATATATATATATATATATATATATATATATATATATATATATATATATATATGTGTTGTGCTAGTTACTAAAAAATAGTAACTAGTTACAGTTACTCGTTACTTCATTCTAAAAGGAACTTAGTTACTTTGTTGATTACTTACACCAAAAAGTAATGCGTTACTGTTAAAAGTAACTTTTTAGTTACTTTTTTAAAGAACCTTCTTTAATGTTCCCATTAATGCCCTTTTATGCGTTATGGTCTATACAAACACAAAACTGACTTAAACACAAAGTAATTTTTAAACACCTTTTTATTACATTCAGACCAGCAGCACAAACTGAATATATCACACACATTTCTGAAATAAATAACTACACAAGCTGAGTAAAACAAACGTAAACGTAATGCATTTTATAATGCATAAAATTAGTGTTCGAACAAATAACTGAAATGTCACTGTGGCTACTAAACTAACCATTATTTTTAACAAACAAATATTTTTAATAACAAATGTGTGCTTATTTATTTGAAACAACAAAAGGTGCTTACTAGCAAGGACCTGAATGAATGTTTAATTTGAGTTTTACCCTTCAAACCAGTGGTTGTACCGCATGAGAAGAAGTCTCTCAAACCTTTGGTCAGACAGCTTGTTCCTCTTTGGAGACAGTACCAGACTTCCCAGGCTGAAAAGTCTCTCAACAGGTGCACTGGATGGAGTAGCTGCATTTTTCTTCAGAGAAATTTCCTTTATTGTGGGAAATTGTTTAAGAATCTCCATCCCTGTTTCGGCTGTTCTCAAGTAGGTCATTAATTCAGTTTCCACAGTGTTGTAGGTATCATCAGCCTCCTCAAAACAGAAAAAGTCCTGTACATTGAAGGAGCTTGAGTCTGGTGTTGTCGGAGACACAGGCATCTTGACTGCTTGCTGAACAGGGCCAGGGTGAGGGATGAGCTTGTGACACTCTGCTGTGAGCATTCCTTTGACCATCTCTTTCTTCCTCTGGTCTCTCAACCATCGCAGTTTGAACATAGGAAGTGTGACAGCTGCCAGTATTGCATCGTTGCTTTCCAAATGGCTGCAAATCGTGTTTTAAATGCCTGCAAAAAAAAACCCCCACAGTGACACAGATATTAGAATGAGTGAAAGATTCCCTCTATGTACATTTTATGATAGCTGTACACCACTATGTGATTTTTGACCTATAGATATGAATTATAAAATCATTGAAGCATCACAAAAACACACACACATTAAGAAAATAAAAATATATGTGCAACTGATTGGACAAAACTAAAACTTTATTTTGCAAAAAATTATGGTATTATTACTGTTTATCATCCAGTGGGTAGGTGCAGTACAGTGTGTGAATAGAATCAAAAATTATTTTTTGCACTTTACATTCTTTCCATTTCTTACGCTATATTGGTGCTTGCTCAGCTAAAAACATTAATGTTTACATCTATAAACTTCTTTTGAATATTGATGAATGTTTCTTACCTGAACTATGCATCAGGTAGGCCAGTTGCAATAATCAGGCCTTCTTTTATCTCCAGTAGCTTCGACATCAAAACTTCTATTGTGGGCAGGAGGGTGCCATAGTAACAGTTTTCTTCTCCTTGAAGGATATCCAGAGCAACTGTGAGAGGCTTAATGATGGCACAGTATTCCCTCAGAAACTGAAACTCCCTCTCACCAATACATTTTAGCTCTAAACGATTAGAGATGGTACTCAAGTCAGCCATAGGTATTTCAACTATTCTCGCCACAGCATCATAAAATGAATTCTACCTTGTGGAGCATGGCACAAGCAGTTTTTTGCCAACCAAATCGCCAACTAACTCTGAAGCCAAAGTCGACCAGCTAGCCTTACTCCACAGTGCTGTGCACTTGGTGGTAGCACTTCTGTAGATTCCTTTAGTCCCAGGATTTGAAAACAGCCACTTGTCCACATCAGAGCATAAAATTAAGTTAAGTGTGTGAGAGGCACACCTCTGGTGTGGTGGTAAAACAATCCCTTCCTCTGTGGAGGTGTCAAGCACGTCTGCAACATTTGTGAAGGTAACCTCTTCATCCTCTTCATCATCATCATCGTCAGAGAGCGATTCCGGCTGATTGGACATTTGGAAGGCTTTAACAAAGTTACACCCGTTATCAGTAACCGTAGCTGTAACTTTCGTTGACAGTCCATATAATGAATGAATGTGATCGATCTCAGCAGCAATGACATCATACGTGTGTCTACATTTGATCCTTTTACAGGCCAACACAGCTTTCTGGCGTTGAAGAGTAGCGGTGTTTATCCAGTGGGCTGTCATGCCTAGGAAGCTTTTGTTGTGGACAGACCAAATGTCTGCAATGGTCGCAATGTATTGTAGCCCCTCAAATGTTGTCTTTGGCTCACTTTCCATTTTTGAATATTCTTTATCCAAGTAGTTGGAAAAAGTTTTTCGTCCCATTTGCTGTGTGCCGCCTGAACATGTTATCATGCTAACGAGCTGCCTGAAAGCCGGTGACTCCACAGTAGAGACAGGCTGCATGTTTTCAACAACATACCGTGCAATAGCTTTGTTGATCTGTCCCTGGCTAACAGTCTGGGTAAAACATAGTCGCTGTTGTTTGGCTGGAGGGGCTTGACTCACTTCAGGTGTTAGGTTAGGGTTAGCTTCTAGCCTTGTCTAGGCGAGAAGTTTCTGAACGGTAACGGTAAAGTTACAGTATTAGTTACTGTCAAGAGTAACACATTACAGTATTATTTACTGTCAAAAGTAACACGTTACCGGTAACGCGTTACTGCCCAACACTGTGTGTGTGTATATATATATATATATATATATATATATATATATATATATATATATATATACAAACGCAAATAGGCTGAAATTCACATACAGAGCCTGAGGAAGCTGTTGCTAGGTGATTACCAGAAGAGGAAAGAGTAATAAAATATTCTATTCAAGTAAAAGTATTGTTACTTCAATGAAATTTTACAGGTCTCAAAATCTATTTAAGCAAAAGTAAAAAGTACCTTATTTAAAATTTGCTCAGTAAAATTTACAGATTTGTATTGTTTTTTTTTTAACCGTGGGGGTTAAAGTGGGGGTTGTAGTGTAGTTCAAAAAGGACAAGGGGATTAAAAAATCTCAAACTAGTTGTTTTTAATGAAAGGAACCTTCTACAAATGAAAGTGCACTAACAAACAAAAATAAGACTATTTTGATGTGTTATGCAATTTCGCAGCACAAAAAAAACATCTGTTATACTGTCATTTATGATAACGAAAGAAATCGGAAATGCATATTCAGAATTCGGACAGCGATCAGATGCACTGAACTCTCGATTCGTCGATCTTTATCTTTCGTTAATTTTATTACAGAATTTTTTTTACTTAGTAATTGATATTTAAAATATTGATTACTTCGAACCAAACAGACTTAAGTAAAATTACACATTTAAAAAAGTAGAAGTACAAAAAAAAACCTACTCGTTTACAGTAATGCGAGTGAATATAATTCACCAAATTTAACCTTTATGGTTAAGACATTAAACTTCTGACCACCAAACTGTCCATGCTGCATAAGCAAAACCCCTTAATCTTCAATCTTTTCCAGAAAGAAAGAAAGAAAGAAAGAAAGAAAGAAAGAAAGAAAGAAAGAATACTGTGATCGAAATAAGAAAGAAAACTGTGATCGAAATAAGAAAGAAAACTGTGATCGAAATAAAGAAAGAAAAGTGTGAAAGAAAGAAAGAGACTGTAAAACCCGAAGAAAGAAAAAGAAAGAAAGAAAGAAAGAAAGAAAGAAAGAAAACTGTGATTGAAATAAAGAAAGTGTGTAAGAAAGACCCTTAAGCAAAGCCCTTAACCTTCAGTTGTGAGACAATTGTTAGTCACTCTAAATAATAGCGAATTGGGTTTTGCTAACAGAGCTAATGTTAGGTAAATTGATATATTGGGCCATTTAAATGGAGTCACACAGTTATAAGAAAGGATTCTGCTGAGGTCACATGATTCATCTCAACCGTAGTTTTCTAGAAGGGGAACCAAAATCTAACCCTGAGGGACACCTGGTGTAGAATCATTACCACTATACAGTTTTAATGTGGATGACTACTAGGAATAATGCAAAAACGATGATTGTAAAATCCACCTGTCAGACAGCAAAAAAAACACACACACACAGAATTGAAATATATATTTATGCAAAACCCGGACGTATATGCGGCGCCGTAACAGGCGTGCAGTTGTGAATAAGGAACCCATTACGCCCCTGATTGATGATTATCGTCGCGATAAGTGACAGTTATAATCACATCAGCGTTCTTATTGAGTAATCAGATATGGAGTTCTCTTCATGCGCACACAGCGTGAAATCAAATAAATCGTCGCGATACAAAGCGTTTAATGGCTTCCTTTCCCCCCCACCACCACCCAAACCCCACGCGTTAAATCAGGTTTGCGCTCGGCGCACCGTGCAATCATGTGCCAACATACTCGCGGCCTGAATTACAGGAAGTCAAAAATCCGCCTCGTGCTTGAGCGAAGTCAGTCACTATTTTCTAGACACGTGGGGGCGTGTCCTAAAACAAGGGCAAAAATTAAAACAGGGTTTCATCTGGTTCGACTGAATCGAAGGAGTTGACTCTTTGCAATTAAGCGGATTTCTTCTCTGATAAACTTTGCAATCATGTCAAAATTAAAAAAATACTGAAGATCCTCTAGCAATAGATGTGATTGAAATAATTGGGTTGTTTTTATTTTTTGGGGAAATCAGGTTGGGATAAATAGAAAGAGTTAACGAGGGAGGTTTTCCATGTCCGTCAGCGTGTATAGTTCGGGTTTCGGCGAGTTGCCCGTAAACCTTATGGCTCCCTAATCCCACTGGCGTTGTTTTAGACAATTTAGACACTGCCATTTCTCACACTGCCAGAACTTTATTTGTCAGCCATATTTGATACTAATGGCACTAAATTGGGCACCGTGGAATGTGTCACGCAGTCTGAAAATTTTTGTCTCGGACAGCAGAATCGCAGGCTGAAACGTGTCCGGAAGGGTTCGCTTTTATGCACCATCACTAGCATTCGAGTAATGAAAGTTCGCGTTAAAGTGCTTGGACCCCAAAAAATCGCGGTTACAATCTTTTCTTCGTCGTATAAAAAAAAAAAAAAAAAAGAAAAACGTATCCAAATGTGAGAGTTATTCCTTCACATGCCTGTTGGAATCACTGTGTGTTTGTGTGTGTGTGTGTGTGTGTGTGTGTGTGTGTGTGTGTGTGTGTGTATCCTTGTTCTTTTGAATCCTCACACACTGCTCACTGCCAGATGACACACGCTGATAACAGGGCGTTCGGAGTCCTGCTTAACGAGGAACAGTGAGTTACAGACAGTCACTTTAATCAGCACAGCAGGATCTGGAGTCTCACTTCAAAGGCTTTTTACGAGAAGCGCAAACACACACACACACACACCCACACAGGCGTGTAATCAGTAATCTTTCCTTACTGTGCAGAGATATTAAATGGCATTGAAATCCTGTTGGGAATGTGTGTGTTAGTGCGGGGAAAACACCTGTATGTATCCACACACACACACACACACACACAATTTTATCTAACAATGCAGCGAGACTGCGCTTAGAAAGCTGTGTCACTGTCCAACGGTTTACACTGCCCAAGTGTAGCTTTATCCTTGAACGCATACACACCCACACACACCCTCACACACCAATGGTTTTATATTGAACCCCAGGGAGAACCCGAGCTCTGTTAAAATGCTACACTGTCAGCTCGCTTCAGCGGTGTGTGTAGACTAAGACGTGAGTTAGTGCACCTCTGAAGTCTGCTTTATCGTTAGCAGTAACCGAAAGGCAACGCAAGCAAGCTGGAACCGACACAGTGGAACATAAAGTGAGACGTGATAGGGTGGGACATGAGAGAGCGGGAAGGGTAGGACGTAAGAGATTTTATAACAGTTTGTAACTGAAAAAATGGTTCTGTTTATTTGGATGTCGGTGTTGGTTATGTTCTTCCGAAACCTAAAATCTATAATAAAATGGAAAAAAAAAATCCATGGAAAGAAACAAATGCGCATCAAATTTACATTTTGGGGTTCGAAGCTTAAAATCACAGCTGTTGCAGGTGTACATGCAGATTAATGAGGTGTAATGAGAAGCAGGTGAGAACAATTTGCTACCAGATCAACGAGGAAGCTAAATGACCATATAAGGAAAACGAGGGCAAAAGAAAAATAGGACAGTGCGTGTATACCGTAGGTGCAGAGTAAATCCAGAATCTCACTGCAATCATGTATGGACAGATGTGACTGTCAGCTGTTTTCTATAGAAATTAGAAGGTATTGTTTTAAAGCCAGGAAAATCCATTTATAAGCAACAGTGGGGGAGATTTTTTAATTTTTCCTGCTCCAAAATGTACACATTGAAGAAAGGAAATTGGATGTATTTAGATAAAATAACTCAAAACCTGCACATGCACAACACAAATCAGAAATCACAAAACATTTAAATATTATTTAGAATAAAAAATATATATATATATATATATATATATATATATATATATATATATATATATATATATATATATATTTTTTTTTTTTTTTTAATGTTTATAGCTTTAAAAAATACTGAATACAAAGAAAAAGAGAGGGAGAAAGAGAGAAGTTGGAAAGAAAGAAAGAAAGAAAGAAAGAAAGAAAGAAAGAAAGAAAGAAAGAAAGAAAGAAAGAAAGAAGAAAGAAAGAAAGAAAGAAAGAAAGAAATTTGCAAAGAGAAGGACAACATAAAAGAAAGAAAGAAAGAAAGAAAGAAAGAAAGAAAGAAAGAAAGAAAGAAAGAAATAGAAAAATAATATAAAATGAAATAAATAAAAAGTTTGTAAAGAGAAAGAAAAATAAGAATGCAGAAAGAAACAAACAAAAGAATACGAATGATAAAAAGAAAGAAAGAAAGAAAGAAAGAAAGAAAGAAAGAAAGAAAGAAAGAAAGAAAGAAAGAAAGAAATAGAAAAAGATTATAAAATAAAAGGAATTAAAAAAGTTTGCAAAGAGAAAGAAAACAAGAATTCAGAAATAAACACAAAAGAATACGAATGATTGAGAGAAAGAAAGAAAGAAAGAAAGAAAGAAAGAAAGAAAGAAAGAAAGAAGCAAATAAGACTGAGAAAAGAAAGAAAGAAAGAAAGAAAGAAAGAAAGAAAGAAAGAAAGAAAGAAAGAAAGAAAGAAAGAAATAGAAAAAGATTATAAAATAAAAGGAATTAAAAAAGTTTGCAAAGAGAAAGAAAACAAGAATTCAGAAATAAACACAAAAGAATACGAATGATTGAGAGAAAGAAAGAAAGAAAGAGAAAGAAAGAAAGAAAGAAAGAAAGAAAGAAAGAAAGAAAGAAAGAAAGAAGCAAATAAGACTGAGAAAAGAAAGAAAGAAAGAAAGAAAGAAAGAAAGAAAGAAAGAAAGAAAGAAAGAAAGAAAGAAAGAAATAGAAAAATAATATAAAATGAAATTAATAAAAATGTTTGCAAAGAGAAAGACAAAAGAAAGAAAGAAAGAAAGAAAGAAAGAAAGAAAGAAAGAAAGAAAGAAATAGAAAAATAATATAAAATGAAATAAATAAAAAGTTTGTAAAGAGAAAGAAAAAAAGAAAGAAATTTGCAAAGAGAAGGACAACATAAAAGAAAGAAAGAAAGAAAAGAAAGAAAGAAAGAAAGAAATAGAAAAAGATTATAAAATAAAAGGAATTAAAAAGTTTGCAAAGAGAAAGAAAACAAGAATTCAGAAATAAACACAAAAGAATACGAATGATTGAGAGAAAGAAAGAAAGAAAGAAAGAAAGAAAGAAAGAAAGAAAGAAAGAAAGAAAGAAAGAAAGAAAGAAAGAAAGAGATTGTGGGCAGTTCCACTTAATGTTCATTGGCTGGAAGCTCCTGAGTGGTTGGCTGTGGTTGCACCCTTCAAGACCTCATCACCTGTCAATCGCATGTGTTTCTTGAAATAGTTTGTTAGTTTGATCTGAAACAGTTCACACTCTCAGCGAGAGTTTCTACCGAACCGTGTGTGTGAGAACGTCGCCTGCGTTCAATAAACACTTCACACTCACCTCAGCACAGGAAGCAGGAAAGAAAAAAGGCGGTGAGAAATGTGAGAGGAATATCAACACACTTGTTTTGCAAACATTGCAACAAAAGTTCTTTAGAACTGTGGGAAGAAAATCGTGCGTTCATTTTCAACCAGAACACGGCGCTGAGCTTGGCACGAGTCAGAGCCCGAACAGTCACCTGTAGAATTCTGTAGCTCCAAGAACTCCACTTCAGACGTATCTTGATTCAGAAGTACAGCCTGCAAATCCGTCCGAGAGCTGGTTACAATTCCCAAAGCCACCAATTACAGCCAGCCGCGGACGAGACCATACAAGTGTTGAATGGCATTTCCTTCCTACGACTGAATACAGGATTAGCGAAGCTGCTGCTAGATACTGTTAACCCACTTCCCCTCCAGCACAACCAGCCTCACTTCCTGTTACCTGTATGTGATCACATTCACTTGCCTTTAACGCTAGCTTACTGAGTGTGACTTTAAAGAGAAGACAACTAGTCGATATCTTTCCGAAGCCATGTACCAAATCTAGCGGTAAGATCAAGGCGGCAACGTGTATGGAAACCCGATAACAAGGTTTAACTCAAACGGAATTGTTCAGAATCCCCAACGTTATGTAGCTTTAGTTAACCCTTAATCCCAGAATGAGCTGAAAGAGTGGAGCAAATAAAGGGTGGAAGTGGGTGGGTTTGTGGCTTAGCTTATATCTTTACCTTCTATCTTTAGAACCCAGTTTGCAGGTTCACACTTTGTCATTCTGCGAAATCATGGCTAAGGCTGGTGCTAGTTCGAGTATTAGCCAGGTGTAAAGAATAGAAAAGGCAAGAAAAAAAAGAGATTTAAAGGTTACAAAAAATATGAAGGAATAAGTGAAGACTGAAAAAATGTAAAAGGTTAAAGAAATAAACATGGATTAGATATAGAGAGAGAGAGAAAGAAAGAAAGAAAGAAAGAAAGAAAGAAAGAAAGAAAGTGTGAAAAATAAGTAAATAAGACTGATAGAAAGAAAGAAAGAAAGAAAGAAAGAAAGAAAGAAAGAAAGAAAGAAAGAAAATAAGACTGATAAAAGGAAAGAAAGAAAGAAAGAAAGAAGAAAGAAAGAAAGAAAGAAAGAAAGAAAAATTAGTAAATAAGACTGATAAAAGGAAAGTAATAGAGAAAAATAAGAAGAAAGAAAGAAAGAAAGAAAGAAAGAAAGAAAGAAAGAAAGAAAGACAGTGAACAGTGAAAAATAAGTGAGAAAAGAGAGAAATAATGAGTGGAATTAAGCAAATAAGACTGACAAAAGAAATAGGAAGAAAGGTAAAAGATAAGTTGCAATGAGAGAAAGAAAGAAAGAAAGAAAGAAAGAAAGAAAGAAAGAAAGAAAGAAAGAAGGAAACAGAACGCTAAACTGTAGAAGTGTAATGGAAGGAAGGAGAAAGCAACACTGAAAAGAAGAAAGACTAAAATTGTCAGGCAATGAAGAAAGGACTGAAAAAGAAAGTAAATAAAGGAAAAAAGGGAAAATAAAAACAGAGTTAATAGGCTTCTGAGCTTCTACTTGACATTTATTTTACTTGGAAATCAGCTGCTTTCCTTCTGATGAAGAGCAGAGCGAGTTGAGAGAGGCTCTAATCATTCAGGTACTCAGGCTAAAAGACTCATCAGTGTGTCTACGGGTTTTGGCTAAAAAAAAAAAAAAAAGAAAGGGAAAAAAAAACAAAGAAAAAAAAGAAGCTCTGTGTATCGCTCTCACATTCCTGCACTTAAAAATGCATCGAATAACCACGCTAAGAAATTTGCGCCTCTGGATATTTCGCTAAAATTCTGATTATACGTTTCGCTTGCTTCCACCTCGACTAGTCCATTTCCTCAGCACACAGTCAGCGCTTTTAAAGAACACTGATGGGCTGAGTGCACTTTAATTACAGCCCATGAACACCATGTTCCGCTGCGGCGTGGCCCGTCGTGTGAAATTTCATCTGTCTGTAAACAAGACAATGAATATTCAAAGCGTTCGGATGCGTAGAGACAAACCCGAGACGTGATCGCGTTTTGTGCGGCTTGACACGAGTGCGGTTTTAATCATTCAAATGAACGTAACGAAAAATTCAACCATAAAGAATTGAAATGCGCATCAGTGAATAATAAAATCGTAGATCAAACAAACAAAAAAACAGGAAGCGCCTTTAAAAACAAGATGAAGTCAAGTTCTACGATAATATATTAGTGTACCCTACACTTGTAACTGAAAAGGATTAAAAAAAAAATGCTTTCGAATCAGTTTCCATAATTTAATTAGCAATACATATTCTAGTTCCAATTTGGTAGCTAGTAAGCTAACTAGCTAGTACGCTAACTAATTCTATAATAATTCTTTGCTAATTCTGATTGTTAAACCTATAAGATATGAATACTGTTCACATTTTACACAGAACAGTAGAAATATGACATGCTAACCAAAATTGCTATGTTTATGGTTCACGTTTCAAAAATGTATGTTCATTTGAAGCACACTCATCTACTCGGTATAATAAATATATTTACGTTCTCTATTATTTATAATCGTTTTTTTTTTTTTTTGTTGTTTTTTTTTAGCACATCTCAGCCTTCGTGTGTTTTTTTTTTTATCCTCGTTCTGAAGTTTCTGTTTGATCTCGGCTATCAGGAGGCTAGTGTTCCTCTGAACTACTTCTCTCTTGTTCTTTTATTAATTAATTAATTAATTTTTTTCTTTTCCACTAATTCTGTCCTCCAGAATGCTAATCCCCGTCTCCACTGAGTTCTCTCTCACCCTGACAACCGCTCGTCCCACTCGTGAGGACGCGTTAATATCTAATACGCCCGTTAATGAGCTAATAATGCAGGATCCGACCGCGCTAATTAAACCTTGAGGTTCGTCTGTAAAGGAGTCCATGAATAAAATCAATAAAGCTAACAACGCGCCACTTAGTATTGCGTGCTAATATTTATACGCTGTTTATATTTTCGCCATGAATTATGCATTGGTTATTAAAAGCCCCCCTTTTACATGCTAATGACTGCCAATCAACTTTTTTTCCCCCTCTCCTTTTGTTTTTGAAAGATTTCATTAAAAGAGCAAAGTCAAACGGCACCCGATGTTCTTTTAACTTCGTCAAACTTCTTATTGTGATTAGCATAAAGTACAGGTTTTGTGTATGAATAATATATTAGCTTTAAACAAGTTAGTCAGGTACAAGTACATGTTAGTCAGCTCACTAATACTCTTCTTTGAATCGATACCATGTGAGCGCATTAGCCAAGGTATTTAATTATGAATTTAAGCTAACAAATTACAAAGCAAGTTTTCTACCAAGAAAATGTAAACCAGTAACTTTTTTGATGAGCTAACATTGGCTAGCTCGCTTTGTGCCATTTAAATAGATCTGCCCTCAAGATTTCCAATCAAACCCACGATACTAGCATGCGACAAATTATCCCCATAGACGTGTTACATTCTATTGCATCACTGGTTCCTTACTCAGGTATCCAACTCCATGGACTCCCTCGAATTTTAATTTCATTATCCGTTGTTCATCTCTCTCTGTTTACACCCTGGCTCCTTATTGCGCCTCGTGATCTTATCCCGTTTCATTTCCGGCTAGCGCTTAGCATTTAGCCACACGCTCCCCTTCTTTCTTTTCCAGCGTCTCCGTTCTTTCGAGGCGATAACCTGACACTATCAGGCACACGTCTCTGAGGAAATATACTCGAGGAGAATTCATTGGATTGGATCGTACACTCCGTCCCATACGGGGAACGAGGGAGTGGATGACGGAAGGAGATGAGAAAACTAACGCAAAAAGGGTGGAGGATTAAGTATCAAGTATAGGGCACTGGAAATAACACAGGATACATCTCAATTCCAGTTTAGTATTCTCACTGGAGAAAGACCAGCCGGCTTTGACAGGCATGGGGCCAATAGTCATTGTGGTTATGTCATTTGGCAAATCTCCAACATGGTGTATTATAAAAAAAAATATGTCTTTCATCTGACAAATGTATGAAACATGGCCATTGTAGTTTTGTATGGTTACGTCCTGCTAACTAGCTATTTAGCATGGAGCTTGTTAGCATATTTAATGGCATGTTAGCTAGCTGTTAGTGGTTTGTGAAAGACTGGTTTGCTTTAAGTTCATTAGCTAGCTTAATTTCCGAATAAAAAAGTATGTTTCTATGCTAGTAACCAAATACAACTTAATATTTTCTGTGGATTTAAGTACAGCGTTGTCATAAAATATATAAAAAAGAAATAAATACTTGGTGATATTTAATGGCTATTTAAATCCGCCACACGGTTAGCCACAAACGGTGGCTATAAAAATGCTCGAAATGTCACATTTGACAGTTTAAAGTGATTAGCGTCTTTTCCTCACGTTTAGAGGAAGCGTATCTGATCGGCTCGGCTCCTGGTTCTCCGCACGGGAAAGCTGAGAGCGTCACGGCTGAGTAATTTAAACCCCCGTGTCGATTGAAAGGCAGCCCTGGAAAGTGGATTTTGGTGGATTCCTGTCTTTTTCTCTCCTTACCCATCAGTGACACAAGGGCCGTTGAGGAGAGGAAAAGGAGAAGAGAATGCGAGGAAGTGTGTATGTGTGGGTGAGACGACACCTGCTGAGATGAGCCCACCGCCGTTGTCTGTTCATCCTGAGACGTGTCAGGGGGTCTGAAGAAAACACGAATGTGCTGAGGCTTTAAGCTGGAACTCATGGCGTGAGAAAAAGAGAAAAAGACTGAAGTGATGGAGGGGGAAAAACGCCCCAAAAAGCAGTGCAGAACCTTGGGAAACATTTACTTTGTTAAAGGCATGGCATTCTAGATATATATATCTAAAAAAAAAAAATTTTCAAATATTTTGGGGAAAAAGAAATTCCTCACAAATATGTTCTAGAGTGTGTACTTCCACTATGCAGAATAGTCTAGAACCTTATGCTTGGTTCAAATGTACAATACTGAAGCATAACTCAACTATGTGAACCATCCTAAAATATTCAAGTCTACTATGCTGAACATTCTAGAACAGCCCTAAAGTAAAATTCATTAAAGAGATATTCAAGAACATTACTCAAACATACAATACAAACATACATTTTCTTGTACACAACATAGAATGGTGCTCTATGATGGAGCTCAATATGGTTCACATATTATTCGTGAACGTTCTCGAATGCTCATTGAAAATTCACAGTCACTCTGCTAAGGCATTCTTAAACATTGATGTCTATAAAATGTAAAGATTTCAGAACATTGATATTCACTATGCAAAAGCATTCTAGAACATTAATGTGCAGTATGTTAAAGCATTCAAGATCAATGGCACCCACCATAGTGAACATTCTAGAACATTCGCGTTCACTATGCTAAAGCATACTAGAACATTACAAGATTCATATCGACTATACAGGGAGTGCAGAATTATTAGGCAAGTTGTATTTTTGAGGATTAATTTTATTTGAGGATTTAATTTGAACAACAACCATGTTCTCAATGAACACAAAAAACTCATTAATATCAAAGCTGAATATTTTTGGAAGTAGTTTTTAGTTTTAGCTATTTTAGGGGGATATCTGTGTGTGCAGGTGACTATTACTGTGCATAATTATTAGGCAACTTAAAAAACAAATTCATACCCATTTCAATTATTTATTTTTACCAGTGAAACCAATATAACATCTCAACATTCACAAATATACATTTCTGACATTCAAAACCAAACAAAACAAATCAGTGACCAATATAGCCACCTTTCTTTGCAAGGACACTCAAAAGCCTGCCATCCATGGATTCTGTCAGTGTTTTGATCTGTTCACCATCAACATTGCGTGCAGCAGCAACCACAGCCTCCCAGACACTGTTCAGAGAGGTGTACTGTTTTCCTCCTTGTAAATCGCACATTTGATGATGGACCACAGGTTCTCAATGGGGTTCAGATCAGGTGAACAAGGAGGCCATATCATTAGATTTTCTTCTTTATACCCTTTCTTGCCAGCCACGCTGTGGAGTACTTGGACGGTGTGATGGAGCATTGTCCTGCATGAAAATCATGTTTTTCTTGAAGGATGCAGACTTCTTCCTGTACCACTGCTTGAAGAAGGTGTCTTCCAGAAACTGGCAGTAGGACTGGGAGTTCAGCTTGACTCCATCCTCAACCCGAAAAGGCCCCACAAGCTCATCTTTGATGATACCAGCCCAAACCAGTACTCCACCTCCACCTTGCTGGCGCCTGAGTCGGACTGGAGCTCTCTGCCCTTTACCAATCCAGCCACGGGCCCATCCATCTGGCCCATCAAGACTCACTCTCATTTCATCAGTCCATAAAACCTTAGAAAATCAGTCTTGAGATATTTCTTGGCCCAGTCTTGACGTTTCAGCTTGTGTGTCTTGTTCAGTGGTGGTCGACTTTCTGCCTTTCTTACCTTGGCCATGTCTCTGAGTATTGCACACCTTGTGCTTTTGGGCACTCAGTGATGTTGCAGCTCTGAAATATGGCCAAACTGGTGGCAAGTGGCATCTTGGCAGCTGCACGCTTGACTTTTCTCAGTTCACGGGCAGTTATTTTGCGCCTTGGTTTTTCCACACGCTTCTTGCGACCCTGTCGACTATTTTGAATGAAACGCTTGATTGTTCGATGATCACGCTCAGAAGCTTGGCTATTTTAAGACTGCTGCATCCTCTGCAATATATCTCACTATTTTTGACTTTTCTGAGCCTGTCAAGTCCTTCTTTTGACCCATTTTGCCAAAGGAAAGGAAGTTGCCTAATAATTATGCACACCTGATATAGGGTGTTGATGTCATTAGACCACACCCTTCTCATTACAGAGATGCACATCACCTAATATGCTTAATTGGTAGTAGGCTTTCCAGCCTATACAGCTTGGAGTAAGACAACATGCATAACGAGGATGATGTGGTCAAAATACTCATTTGCCTAATAATTCTGCACTCCCTGTATTTAAGCATTCTAGAGCATTGACACCACCTTACAGAACTTTTTAGAGCATTTATATTCACGCATTATAAAGCACACTGAAGTGCCTGCATAGATCTTTCTAGATTATTAACAGCCACTATCCAGAATATTCTCTGTTCTGTGTATACATGCTAGAATATTATATTTCCACCTTTTGAAGCAATCTACAACATTTGTTTCAATTGGGTAATGAACACACACATTCTAGAACATTTCCTCTATGGAGATCATTCTAGAACATTTATTTTGTCTATGAGGACAATGATTTCATTTGCAGGGAACATTCTGTAACACCCCAGAATCCTGCATTTACACTATAAAGAACATTATCACTATGTGTAACATTCTAGAACATTAACATTTTCTCTCATGATAAAGAACCTTTCAGGACATGTTTGATCTCTATGTAAAAGTTTTTTTTTGTTTTTGTTTTTTTTACATAGTGCTGTTTTAATATTTAATTTCTTCCCTATTGTTACTTATTTATAATAATTGGACAAACTTGTTATAGCAACCATAAATTGTAGTTCCTTCATTGACTATGTCCGGATTATGTCTAGGAAATACGTCTAGGGGCCACTGCACTTCCTTGTTTGTCACATGATCACTTACACCTGTTCTTTGTTGCCTTGATTGGCACTTGTGTATATAACTTCACCCTTCGGCCCAATCATTGTCTCATGCTTGTTTTGTAGGTCTTCACCGTTGTTGCCGCCCACGTCCGCAGTCTCTGGTTTCTTGATCAGGTTATGATTTCTTATGTTCTTTCTTGTGATTTGTTTGCATATTTCTTTACAGTTTCTTCATAAATATCTGCACTTGCATCCACTTTTTCATGTGATGTGATTTTTTTAAAAGCCCATAATTATATTTCTTGTGTCAAACCACATTTTAATATATCTGTTTATTTTTAACACTACAATGAATGGACAGTAGATGTCACTCAGATGAGGACAGGTTTCCATTGGAGTCTGGTTCCTCACAAGGTTTCTCCCTTATACCATCTCACCATCTCAAGGGAGTTCTTCATTGCTACTGTTACCGTACATTAATAGAAGTTATTTCCCTAACCTCTCTGTAGATTGTGTTGTGCATCCACCACACATTTCAGCAGTGGTTGAAACATTGAAAGGGTGTATCCAACAATTTAGTATAACAAAATAGCAGACTTAGTAAAATACTACACCATTATCATAGAGCTAGTTGTTTAGATAAGCTACAGTTATTGGATACAGACTCGATAAACAACAGTGTTTACTGTTCTACACACTTTTCTCATGACTTTATATTTACTTGACAATCAGGTGCTTGTAAGAGAATGTGGCAAATGCTGATTCTAGACAGGTCCTCATTTTGGAGAGTACTGTGTGTGAGAATTCTGTCCTATTCTCATTACAAGGACCAGGAGTCCAGATAATACAGGGAACAAATTCTGATGCAATAACAAACATTAATGGTTTATGTAATGCAATACAAAAACACAACCCTAACTAAATATATGTGTCAGTTTAGCAAATCTTTTCAATTGAGGAAATTTAGGACATTTTTTTCACTTTTTCTAATATAAAAACTACCTGAACTGTACAATGCATCTCAATCACAGGCGTTTCTCAGACAGTTTAACGCAACTCATTCATATCGATAATGTTAAGACAAAATGAGGTTGGATATGAGACGGAACCATGTGAATCGTTAACATTTACCTCAGATGTGTTGATAAATTCTTAGGAAACTACTCAGGACTACCGATATGTTAGGTTTAATTTCATTTAGCATTTATAGCTAATCACATTTCCATTGTTTCCGATGGAACGTTTCTAAAACACACATGGTGTTCCGACCGCCAGAAATTTTTTTTTTTTTTGAAGGAGGATTTCCTGACAGGAATAAGTACCACTGGATATCAAATGCCTTCTTTTTTTTGCGGCAGGTTTAAAATTCTGGCACTTTTATTGTTGGATCATTTTGCCCGGAGCTACGACTGTGAGAAGCCTTGATCTTTTTCTACGCAGCTTTCTGTCTGAGGCTGATAAAAAGTGGGTCTTTTAACGGGAGGTAACGTTATAATGACAGATAAATTTCAAAGAAGGTCAGTTCGATATATGTTTGGGGGGAAAATCAAAAATACACATAAGCGCAATGTTGTGTTATTTGAAACAGGGGAAACTATTTGAGCAACGGTGATGCAACACTGAAACTAGCCATTTTATCACAGGGGTCTCCGCCATACTCTCCTGAACGGTATAAAATATTGTGCAATAGTCATAATAGTGAGTGGGCCATGAACGTCAGTACAGATTTACTGTCCTCTAAAAATAACTTAACATACAGCCATTATTGTTAAAATAGTGGGCAACAAATGTGAGTACACCCTAAGTGATAACAGCTGTACGTTGTGTAACCCTGCAAAGCCACACGTCCTATTCATGTTCAACCATTGTTTTGTCTGCTTGACAGGACCAAACTAATTTGTGTATCTTGTATTAGGGCAGTTAAAATTCGGTGCTTTGAGTCCAATTCTCTCATACTGACCACTGAATGTTCAACATGGATCCTCATGGCAAAGAGACTGTAAACATTTGAGAATTAGAATTGTTGCTCTCCACAAAGATGGCCTAGGCAATGAGAAGTTCGGTAGCAACCTGAAACTGAGTTACAGTACAGTGGTCAGGGTCAGACAGAGGTTTTTCAAGACGGGTTCCACTTAGAACAGGCCTCGCAAGGGTCCATCAAAGAAGTCAGGTGCAGAAGCTGCTTCAAAAAACAGACTCATGAGTACTGCAGCATTGCTTGTCAGTGCTCAGACCGTACGCCGCACACTGCAACAAGTCGGTTTGCATGGCCATCGTCTCAGAAGGAGCCTCTTCTGAAACTGGCTCACAAGAAAACCCGCAAACATTTAAATTAAGACGACCTGTCCAAGAGCATGAATTATTGGAACCATGTCCTGTGGTCTAATGAGACTAAGATAAACTTCTTTGTCTCAGATGGTATCTAGCATGTGTGTTGATGCTCTGGTGAGGAGTACAAAGAAAATTGCGTCTTGCCTACAGTCAAGCATGGTGGTGGTCGCATCATGGTCTGGGGCTGCATGAGTTAATTCGCTTTATTGCAGTCAATTCAGCCAGGTCCCATAGAGCTCTTGGGAGAAAACTATCTTGACAGCAATGGCACCAGTCAGCTTTCGCATGCAAGTAGAATATAGAAAAAAATCCTCACTTTTTAAATTTCACACTTACTGAAATTTACACTTACAACAATTTTACAAGGGCTTGCAGACTCCACTTTTTTTTTTTTTTTTTTGCTTACCCCCTGCTTTTCTCTGTCTGCAAATCATCCTTTGTTTTGTGTACACCTTGTCTAAAAACGTTTTATTTCTTTTCTAGTTTTACCAAACCGGGGCTTTAGTTTTAAAACACCAGCTCTCCTAATGCTTTTCCTATTTTTCATAGCTCTCGTCTTTTACTTAGTTTTTCTTAAAATCTTCTCAAAATATATTTCTTCTGTCATAGTCCTTCTTTATATAGAATTTCCTGTCTTACTCTCATCCTGTCTGTACCTAAAAATTGTACTTCCTGTGTATTTTGGGCATTGAATCTCTTATACAATATCTTGCAACTATTCTCCTACTGTACGTTCTTTATTATCTGATGATGTGTTGTGCATATTACCCTAGAACTCAATTTTTTGTATGATTTTTCAATTAAGTTTCTACTTGTGCTTTGAATATACAGTATATATGCTGTTTGAGTTTAGTTAATGCGTGTTGCCTGTGTGTTGCTTGATTATTTGATTTTTATTTTCCTCTTTCTACTGGCCATGGCTCATATCTGTTTTATGGAGCAACTTATTGGTCCTCTTATGCATCTCTATTTTCCACTTCTTCCGTTTCATACTCGTGCTGCCTCTACTTAAACTGATCTCGAGCTACAGATCGAGCCTTTTTCCCCAGGCTCCATCTCTCCTGAGTATTCCCCAACTTCTCCCATGGCAACCGAAGACGATCCTGGTCCATCCTATTCCTCCGGACCTGACATTATTGTTTTAATCCCCAACCTAATCCATCAGCCTTATCTGGTCACTGACCTTTATAACGTATTACATTTACAAGCATTTTGGTCATACGCTGTACGCTAAACTTTATATATGCTAAACTTTACTATTGATTTTTGTGAACTCTCCAAACTTGTGTTATACAATATTAATTTTGAATAATGGTTATTAAGCTTGGATTTAAACTAATATAAGCAAAGTATTATGTTATCTGAAGCCTACTTTCTTAAATGATATTATATTTACTAATTAAAAGCTGAAGCTGGTCTGAACTAAGTTATATTATATTTACCTTATGCACCCTATTATGAGTCAATACGTCATGCGGTCTCTCTGTTTTCTCCACATAGCCAAGGCGTTTAACCACATAGGCAGCAGACATGTAGCAAAATCTTTGTCTGACATTTACGTACCATCGTATAGACTCAATGTTTTTCTGTTTTAGACATTTTCTGACCTTTACTATCCTGTTCTCCAACTGCATTATGCACTGTGCATGGTGCACCTACTTACTCACCAATAAACCGACCTTACTCTTACTGTTAAAGTGACTTTTCTACTATTATTGCAGTTATTATTATTTTATATAATATATTATTATAGTTATTATAGTTATATTATAAACTGAGCTAAATTTAGTAACACATCCTCGAACGGAAGGTGAAGACGCGTCACGTCTCTAACATCCAGCAGCTCCGTGATGTCATTTATGAAGGAATGGAAGAGGATCCCAGTAACAACCTGTGCAGCTCTAGTAGATTCCATGCCCAGGAGGATTAAGGCATTGCCAGGTAACGATGGTGCTACACAAAATATGTAGACGGATGATCTGCTGTGGCGCCCCCTAATGGGAGAAACCGAAAGAAGAAGCTCGTTGAATAAATGCTAGCAGCTTGGCCTTACTTTATATTCCTTTCCACTTGTAGCTTTAATTACAAAATTACTTAATTTATATCAAACAACTCAATCAGCAACACTCGAGTCAAGTCCTACACATTTTTCACAAGTCATTTGCATCAGAGTATGTCGTTATAGACCAGATGTTACGTTTATGGCCGCTTGAGGCAACGGCTGTAAAATAAAAATGGCCACTCTGCTCAGGTTTGACATCGAACACCAAAACCAACACCGTAAGGACTTAGTCATGCTGTTGTTTGTCTTTTGTATAATCGTAAAAGAAATTCCGCAGAGGCCTAGCATATCAAGAAGAAACAATGAATTACTAAAGAGTTTTAGTAAGTACACTGTACCATGAATAGTTTGTGGACACCTGAGCATTCCTGACGATTTTGTATGTGCTTTGTGTACATTCCATTCCACATGTTGGTAAAGTTAGCTACTGATGTAAGTGAGGTGAGAACTGGGGTGAAGTCAGTTTTCAATAAAGGTTAAGGTCAGAGCTTTAAAGCAGGAGATTTTCCACTAAAACCATGTAAGCCATATTTTCATGGAGCTGTTTTCAGCACTGGGGCATTGTCATGCTGAAACAGGTTTGGGTCTGAATGAATGGACATTAGGTGCCACCCAGATGAGTTTCCTTTTGGATCTGTTTCTTGTAAGGTTTTTTTCTTTTTCTTAATATTATTTCAGGAAATTTTTCTTTGCCACAGTCACCACTGGTGTAAAAGCAGTACACTTATAGGTTCAAACCAGTGTTGTGCTAGTTACTAAGAAATAGTAACTAGTTACAGTTACTAGTTAGTTCATTCAAAAAGTAACTCAGTTACTTTGTTGATTATTTACACCAAAAAGTAATGCGTTACTGTTAAAAGTAATTTTTTAGTTACCGTTTTTAAAGAACGTTCTTTAATGTTCCCATTAATGCCCTTTTATGCGTTATGGTCTATACAAACACAAAACTGATTTAAACACAATGTAATTTTTAAACACTATTTTATTGAAGTCAGACCTGCACAAACTGAATATATCACAAGGATTTCTGAAATAAATAACAAAACAAGCTGAATAATATATTCAGAATCAAAAACTAAAGTGGCTTCTGCATCATAAAAGCTGTTGTGTTGAGCTCTTAAAAATGTTTCTTTCACAAACTATCAACAACGTAGAACAGAACACCGGGTTAGCTCCTAGCTTCGTCGAGGCATGGAGTTTCTGGAGGAGCTTCGACAGATTGGAGTTGCTGTTTATCGCAGTAGATACGAGCTTCGAACCAGAAAGACACAGCTTACATTTGACTAAAAAGTTTTTGTCTTTATGCTCAACTAAAGTGAAATCATGAGCATATTTCCACTTTGAGAAACTCGTCTTGCTCTCACCTCGACTCGCCATTACTGCCGCACAGACCTGAATAAACGGAGACACGCCCACAGTGCGTCTTCTTCATGTATACAGGGGTTCATCCTCCAATCCTACAATGTGTCACTGCTGTAAACAGGTTAGACTGTAGGCTACACTTCAGCCCAAATTCATTCATTTTATAACAGTTATAATTCTATAAAAACGGACAAACGCACCATACGGTAACGGTAACGGAGTTAATTTATTTAAAAAGTAATGCGTTACAGTATTAGTTACTGTCAAAAGTAACTGTGTTACAGTAAGGTGTTACTAGTAGCTCATTATTGCCCAACACTGGTTCTAACATAGAATATTTTAGAAACTATTAATCTCTGAAAAGCTGAAAATGTCCTTTGTTGAAAGCGCTATACAAATAAAAGTGAATTGAATAGAATTAAAGGGAAATTTAATGCTTCCAAAATCCAAAGGCATCCCATACAATTGTGTGCCTCCAACTTTATGGGGAGGAACCACACATGGCTGGAAACGCCAGGTGTTCAAATACTTTTCTCAGTATAATGTCCATATAGTGTTCAGAGTTAAAGGCTAATCTTCTTCAAGCATAATAAATCGGTTAGCATTTTATCAGTAAGAATACCTGCAGTATTTACAGGTATAGCAATCGTAGTGATAGTAGTGTAATAAGTGTAGTATTCGTTAGTTGGAATATTGAAGGGTAAGCATGCATTGTAGTGTTGATTATTAAAGTAGACTTTCTCTTCCTAACAACATCCGAATGTCCTTTGTGTGCTTAAACACTTTCTTTATCTCGATCACCCACGCCTGCAGATATTTCGATTTTTACAAATGAATACAAACTGAAATATTAACACGGTGGCGGCGATTTTTGCCGGAACCCCAAACTCAGGAGAGGTTCACCCAAAAAAACTTTCACATACACCCTCAAACACATGCTAAATTATTGACTATTATGCAGCCTGTGGGGTAGATTGAAAGATAAAATAGAATAGTAAAAAAAAAAAAAAAAGTTTGGTTCCTCAGGAAGAAGAAGAAGAAGAAGAAGCGAGGCATGCTGTGTGTAGCTCCACAGTGTGTCCTGGATTCCACTCTTATGTGTTCAGGATGCTGTGATAACACTGCCCTAGGTTTCCCAGTCCCTATGTTCCCAGATCTCAATGTTCCCAACGTCCCTGTACTCCTTATGTCAAACAGATTTATGTTTATTTTTAGACCCCGGAGATTTCAGGACTCTGTGTTCTTATACTTCCATATTTCCCCGTGCCCTTAATAATAAGGACCTGTTTTCCTGGGAATCCAGTGCTCTGTAAGTCCTAGACCACCAAGAATGACCAAAGTGTGCTATAATTTATTCCCTGGACAATACATTTACAAAATGCTAAAAATATTTCCAGTATCCTAAAAATCCAGGTCCCTACTTTTTATATACCATATATTTTTAGATGCCCTAAAAGCCAAGTAGACTATTTTACCAGCACCCTATGGTTTCAGAGCCACAGTTTTTAGTATCCTGTATGTTCAGATCTATATGTCCCAAGTATTCCATTTTAATCCACAATAAGACTGATGCCCTACCGACCCAGTGTCCTATAATCACAGATCCCTTTCGATCCCTAGATCCCTATAAACTAGCATTTGGAAAGGAACAGAACAGTGTTTTTTTTGTTTGTTCTGTACATTTCCTGGGCCCTCGTGCCTCTATAATAAGCCTTTATTTTTTATCAGTCCCATATTAGTTCAGTTTCTTTGCATCCCCAGTGCCCTATAAGGCCCAACCCACCTACAAGTCAAGGTCACTATATTACTTGTGCCCTACATGTCAAGTCCCTATATTCCCAGATCTTTTTGGTTTCAGGGCCAATAAATTAGCTTTCAGAGCCCATCGCTTTTAATGTGATTTACATCTTGGTCCCAATATTCCCAGTACTCTATAATCCCGAATCTGTATAATCCGGAGAGACATCAATGTTTTGCCGATTGAAGGACAATTTATAGTTTCTCAAGGACTTTTTTTTTTTTTTTTATCATAAAACACAAGTAGTTGAGAATGCTAAAACTTTTAGACAATCGACTATATGCAACAGCACTCAAAAAAAAACAAATGAAAGACCAGCAGTCACATGACACATGGACCGAATTGTAATTTGGACGATCCTCTTAAGCTCCGCCCTCATTGACTTAGAGACGCCTGTCGATTGGTGAGCGGAGAACGAGAGAGGAAAGTGTTACAAAAGGAAACTACCATGTAGAATTACTGCCCTCTAGTGACATATTTTTGTCATTTCTTCAATCTCCTTCAGTCACCTTGCCCGAGCGCTGGTTCTATCTGGTTTTATCAGCGTTGAGATATTATTATTATTTCGGATCAATACGCAATTCCAGCTGGGTTTGCGGGCGAATCGAGAATCTGTGTTTTTTTCGTGATTTTGAGATGAATCGATTGCGTTGCTGATCAATGGTTGCTCAGTCTGAAGATGTTCTATCTATCTATCTATCTATCTATCTATCTATCTATCTATCTCTCTCTCTCTCTCTCTCTCTCTCTCTCTAATATATATATAATATATATATGTATATATATATATATATATATATATTATATATATATATATATATATATATATATATATATATATATATATATATATATATATATATATATATATATATATATATACACTTCAATTTTATAATGTACTCTGTGTGTGTGTGTGTGTGTGTGTGTTTCAGATCCTCCTCGAGGCCGTGTGTCTGACAGCTGACATTTAGCTGATCAATGAGGACCTCGATCGGATTCATCAAAGCGTGACATCACTCAAAGCCTCATTAATCAGCGTGATGAGATTATGCACTTACACACTGATGATATATCAGCAATTATTTGTTATGAACAACCACACACACACACTCACTGGAATTGTGCCTCGTGAACAGTCAGCGTGTGATGTGAAAGATATGTCTCATGTGTTCGCTGCGATGCCTAGAGAGATCTTGGTGGAGATCTTTTTCCATGCCCTGCAGGTACACACAGCTATTGTTTCTGATGTTGTCTGGATAGGGAACACCAGTGCTCTACTTGTGGAGGAAGAGGAACCCTGAGGAGACCCTCCAAGGTGAACACTGTATTGTTATTCCTCGTACGTCGTCCTTTCTTCTTCCAATTATTATTTATTCTACACAACTTTCCTCTCACGCATCGAAAAGTTTGGTGTTAATAATTGAAAGCGGTCCCAAGATATGACCCTGATTCCTGTTTCCAGGAACAATACCTCAGTATATAAAATACAAAAAAAACCACTTTAACCAATGAATGACAACTGACTCATCCAGAAACCAGATGTAATTATTTTGAGAGCAAGAAAAGGGCTGAATGTGAGATCCATTGCAGTGGTGGTTGTTTCTGAGTCGTACCTTTTCACTGAAAACAACTTGTACGAATGTTAATCGACCTGCTAGGCTAATTAGCAACAATAGCCAATATAAAATCACATTTTTCCACCTCATGAAATGTTCATAACCAGGATTCAAATTCCGTGAAACGTGTTCCACTTTCGTATGACATGAAACAAAAATAAAAACATTGCAATGAATTACTTTCGATATTCATATCAGTTGTCTTGATCAGAACCTTAAAACCTGGTAGGTAAACAAAAAGGCACATTTACGTGATGTATTTACACGAAACACGCATATGGAACAATTTATTCACTGACTTTTCAATATATGTTTGTCCATGAATATGTATTGAGTTATTTCCAATAGTTTATTTTCTTCATTTAATAGCTTTTCTATCCAATCAGAGTTCAACCGTCACATGACGTGTTTCCGGGGTCAAAGGAAGCTGCCGTAAGCTCTTAACAATCGCCCTCTGCTGGCTCTTTTAGTGTAAACTTCTTGAAACTGTTGCTTTAACCAATCTGTGGTAAACTGCACAAGCTCAACTATATTTGTATGGGTTTTTTGGTGTTTTGGGTGGGTTTTTTTGTTTGGTTTTTTAACAAGAAAACTGGACATTGTGAGGAAAAGTCAGTCAACCATTTCTACTTTGCATTATCTTCTCTATAGATTTTCCAGTCATATACGCAATTTGCCTTCATTTCAAATTCCCAGAAAAATCGTAATGCGCTGAAAGACAATTTGAGGTTCGTTTCTATGCTTCCGCTAGAGATGAGGCCAAAGTGTGAAAGACATGTCCTGACACTGCTTCTCTGGGACAGTTTGGAGGTTTGAAGGTGACAGTGATTCAGGCTGGTTGTTTGATTTATTCAAAGAATCGATTCGGTATATTGAACTAAACTTGTCTTTATTTGGGCTGAGATAAAGGAAATTCCTGTTCGTCAAATGGTGAAAGCAAACCACAAATGGCAGCAGTTAATGCTCAGAATTTTGCATTACTGATCACTCTTTCTCTCTATATAGCTTTCTCTTTGCTATGATTAGTTCATTGTTCTGTCATGATCCGAATATATACAGCAGAGATGTCCAAACTTGGGCTGTAGAGATCTTTGATTTGGCTCACGATGGCATATCTGAGGAAAGGGACACAGTAGGGAAATGTCATGTGAAAAAACTTTTCAAAAACAAGGTGCAGCTTCATGTCTCTCAATAGAGGTCGCTAAAAAGCTGCATTAGGCATTGAACCCTATTGTACCATAAATTGTTTCTTTATTGGTCCATCGATTGTTTCTCTCTGTACTATAAAGTTTGAAAATAACTAATAAAAGAGCATTAGTTTAGAAAGTAAAGGTGCATTAATAATGTTTCCTGTTAAAATCGTAATTTTCATATACTATGAAATCATAAATGAAATTATTTTTTTATTTTAATGTTTGATATAACGCAACATTTTATTCCGGCCCACGAAACTCTGTCAAGTTTTATTACTGGCCCTTCATACACTGTTAGAAATTGCTGTTAATTTACGGCAGAATTTCAACAGTATAATAATGTTATGTTCAAAAGCAGCACATTACTGTTTTATTGTTGTTGTAAAATGATATAGACACAATATAACGGCATTTTGCCATATTTATTACTCAAAGGAAATAAAACATTACTATACAGTATTTTTGTAAACTGCAGTGAGCACGTGGGGACTTTTATCTGTCTTCATAATATTAACAGGTGAGTTTCCTTTTGTTTGCGCGACAAAAACTCATTACATTTGCTATGGCAGCTAACGTGTATAGTGGATATTAAAAGTTAATCGATCTTCTATTTGCTAATTTTCAGTGATTAATACGCCAAATGCACCACTGTGTTGTGCAGCTGGATTTCTGACTCGGGTTGCATTATTCCCAATTACCGGGTGAGTTTCATTCAGAAAAATGTGATAATCCTTCTGTATAGTTAATTTTTCAAACTCCATTGCACTGAAATCACATTGTCTTTGTATCACACTAAAATGACTGGTGTTTTCCGCTGCTTTTCTCAAATTCGTGAAGCCTCCAGCGTTAGAAAAAAAACGTATATATCGGTGTTATTGTGTTTTACTTTTTGCCCCAAAGATCTTCGTGCTGTAGCTTGTTTTCTTTCCGAAATGAAAACTGTTTTTTATACAGGAATATACTTTGCTATATGTTCTCTGTGAGTAATCATTTCCCCTTCACTAGTTCTAAACACACACATTTGTTTTTCAGGGGTTATTCAGGATAAATCTGGAAAAGAGCACAAGGCTGTAGGAGTATCAAAGCGGATGTGTCTCCAGTCTAAAATTAATAGATTTTAAGTTTGACTTTATATAAGTAATACACACCACAGACTACACACATTACACACACACAAACATCGCATACACACACTCAAAACACACATCACACACATGCATATTCACTAAAAAATACTGTATATACTTGGGTGTTTTCTGTCATTCACTTTGTCTTAATTTCCAGAGTAATTTTTTTTTTTTTACATTTAGATGTATTTCCATGCATGTAATAAGCTTTGGGCTTTTGGTTGACCATTGTTTTTATTTTATACAAATGTTCTGTAAATAATAATCTGTGTTATTTTCTTTAATGTTATTTAGGATTTATTCTAAGACAGTTTAATAAAGAAGAGATGTTTTGAAACAACTTTTTAAAGCTGATTTACTTCTGGTAAAGAGTACATTTATACATGGTAGTAATGTGGTGTTTTGTAGTTAAACTGGGGCAATATTTTAAATTACAAAGTTTAAAAAAACTGCTAATTATATTTTCAGAAACATACTTTAATGTATAAACAGTGTGATGTTGTATTTGCAAAAACACTAGCCAACTGTAAATTTCACCAACAATAAGACAATGTTAATTTTACAATAAATTGCTGGGAACCGTGCTGCCAGTTCTTTACTGTTTTTTAATAAACAGGAGACAACTGTAATTTTAACCTACACTAAGACACTGGTAATTTTACAGTAAGTTGCTGGCATCCGTGCTGCCAGTTCTTTACTGTTTTTTAACAGGAAACTGTTTAACAGTGTAGAATAAAGTGTGGGCACCTCTGATATAAAATATATGTTTGTATATATACATATACACTGGCGTTAAAAATTAGAGAACAATTTATAAACAATTGAACAATTCTGAAATAATGTCAGGACATGAGTTTTTGTCCTGTCTATACCATGCTACCAGAACCCCTTTTCCACAAAATAACTAAGGCATTTCCAAAAAAAAACATTATTTTGCAGAAAACACACTGATCAAAATTAGAGAACACTTTCAGATACCTCCCAGTTATTGGTGTTAATCTGGCACCTGGTGCTAATTTCCTTGATTATCTGTAAACCCCTATTTAACTGGCAGCCTAACTTCCAGTTTCACTGACTCTGCAAGATGGTGGGCCGTTCTAAAGTGATTGAAAGCATATTTAATCTTTACAACATCACAAACTCATTCAAGTCCGCCAAGAAGGCTGGTTGTCCACGAAAGACAAATACAAGAGAGGACAGGATACTGCAGAGAATCTTAATGGGGAATCATTTCCACACTGCAGCTGGAATTGCTCACCAGTTCAGCACTGAACAGGGTAAGGATCTGTCTCGTCATACAGTGTATCGACGTTTAAGAGCATTTGGACTGAAAGCCCACTCTGCAGTGACTAAACCTCTCATTAGCAGAAAGAATCAAAAGGCTAGACTAAGTTTGCTGAGGAGCATGTTGTGTGGACCGAGGAGAACTGGTCCAAAGTTCACTTCAGTGATAAAAGCAAGTTTAATTTATTTGGGTCCGATGGGAAACATTATGTTCGGCGACAAACTGGAGAAAGACTGAACCCAAAGTGTGTAAAGAAGTCAGTGAAAAGTGGAGGAGGAAGTGTCATGGTTTGGGGCATGTTTTCCGCAGCAGGAGTTGGGCCTCTTATACAGCTACATGGCAGAGTGAATGCAAATGTTTATCAGAACCTGCGTTCATCACCCAATCAGCCCGCAGTGTTCATGCAGGACAACGCTCCATGTCACACAGCAAAACGGGTAAAGCAGTTCCTTGAAACTGAAAAGATTGAAATAATGACATGGCCTGCCCAGAGTCCTGATCTCAACCCAATAGAGAACCTCTGGAAAATCCTTGGCGACAAAGTTATGGCCAAGAAACCCACTACAGTCACCGAACTGTGGATGAGACTGGAAGAAGAGTGGACCAAAATCACACCAGAGCAGGGTGAGAGACTAGTGCTGTCCTGTGGCTGCAGATGTGCTGAAGTCATTCAGAGCAGAGGCCTGTACACTTCCTACTAATTGCTGACTGTTGTAACCTTCAGAAAATTTTGTTCCTTTTGCCATGCTACAGTCATTGTTGTTCTCTAATTTTGATCAGTGTGTTTTCTGCTAAATAATGTTTTTTTTTTTTCTAAATGCAGTGAAGATGACATTATTTCAGAATTGTTCAATTGTTTATAAATTGTTCTCTAATTTTGATCGCCAGTGTATATATAGTACACTGTTTATAGAAATTCTTCAATGCAGGTTGATGTAGTTCTGTAATCTACCACAAGATGGCAGAAGAGCGACTCCTTTATAATGCTACTGTATAATCGGTATATTAAATTTGTTATCATTTTTTACAAACAAACTTTATCCTTAGGAGGCCATGCATTATAATATATTTTTATACCTTGTTTTCTCGTGATCAGTACTTAATTTTCTGTGTATTTATTAAAAGAGTATGTTTTAGAGGCAGCAACATGGACAATAAATATACCATTTGTAGCAGCCAGTCCTGATAACGAGAAAACAAATAAGTTATGAAAGAAAGAAAAAATATTATAATGCATAGGACGTTTAGAGCTTTCCATTACTATTTTAATGTGTTTCCTTCCGAAATCAGAATAGGAGGTGATTCTTAGATTACGCTTGCTATTTAGTTTAATTTGCTTTCTTATTCTATAAAATAAAACAAACCTAAGAGTGTGTGTACCAAATAATCACCTGAGCATGTAGAACTATACATCCAGAACACAACTCCAGAAAAATATTCTTTTACACTCAACCTCAATCTGTTATTGAATGGAATGAAATTCAGGTGTAAAATATCACATTACCACACGATGGCAGCAAAGCGACCTTTTCTTTATCATAAGTGTAACAACTGTGTGAAGGGAAGACTTTGCTAATCAAACTCATGTCTCTACTGAAGACAGTGATTCTGGCTGGTTCTAAAATATAATGCTAGCGTGTTAATGTATCCACAGTTTTCACTTAAATTCTATAATATAAAGGTAAACTTGGTGCTAACACGGTCAAGCAGCTGTTCGCTGGCTAAGCTAATAATGTATATTGTGTAAATAAGACCCCTGTATCGCCAAGCTTCCACTCTTGGGCCCTTGAGCAAGACTCTGTGCTCCAGGACGCGCTGTATCATGGCTGCTCTGACCCCAGGGTTCTGAACAAGCTGGGATATGCAAAGAAAATGATTGCACTGTATTGTAATGTATATGTGACGAATAAAGACTATTCTAAAAGATTTTGTGCTAAAATGATGAAAAGAAGTAATAATAATAATAATAATATGTAGGCTAACAACTCTTTTTTTTGTTTTCATTCTGAATTAGCAAAACAATTGCGTTGAGGGAACACATCTTTGTCTTTTTCAAAGAATGCACAAACTCGACTGCATACAGTTTAATGTATTTATTTGTTTATTTTGATGTATTGCTGCTCCGGTCGAATGATTAGACACGATACGCACCACACATTCTCACAATAAGACACAATAAAAAAGTTGTGACACCGAACAAGTTCATCACCGAGCGGCATCGCTGTGAATTTTGTTATTTCACGATTTAACGATCCGATTTCGTGGAAGTGACATCACGGCTTACAGCTTCAATTACTTACTATGTAATCTAGTTACACCTGAAAGAAATTGGTAATCGTTGTATATCAAGGGACTTTATTTGTTTTTCAATTTTGTTGGTTTGTTCGCGTTATGTAAAGGTTCGTTGCATAATTACGCTTTGAAGAGTAATCAACAGTGAAATCAAGTGGACTTGAATAAAACAGTATTTGCTAATCGCTAATAAACAATGAAAGAAAGCAGGCGCATCGATCTGTTTCTACATTCACTTTTCGGTGTTTGTTAAAAAATTTTGTTAAGCTGTTTTATTTCAGCACATAAAAAAAAAACAACTTTGGTAAAGAATTTCTAGAATAACGAGCTAACATTTATAAATAAACCAACGTAAAGCAGCCTTGGGGTTAAATACCGCACTATTCATTTTATGACCTTTAAACGCACATTGTGTTTGATTTCTTTCACCCTTTTGTATCCAATTTATCACATTTTTAATCAAACAACATTGTGCTCATGCTGAACAAAGTTGCCATTGAGTAGGAAATTCAAGATAACGCTATAGCTACACTATAACTGTAGACTGTAATATGAGAGGCAGCATTTAGCATCGATTTCTGAGGTAAAATTGCGTCTAAAATTAATTTTTATCAGTTTTCTGAGTTTTTGTGTGACTTTGTGTTAGAACTAAGAAGTATCGATTAGCATTAACCGTGTGAACTAGCGTTTATTTATTAATGACAAAAATCTACAGTGAAAGTGAGAAGAGATTCCTGTGTGATCTCATGATGTATACGTTCAGTATAGTAAATAAACGGGTTTTTAGTTTAACAATAATTATTTTCCTTATTAATATTTATTAGACTGTAATTAATCAAAAGTTTTCTACAATGGCTCAACACTTAAGTGTCCACTAGTGAACTGTTGATATCCTCAACAACGATGGAACTGTAATGAATGGACATTCGATGTCACCCGGATTATAATGGGTTCGAATTTTGAGTTTGGTTCCTTTTAAGGTTTCTTCTTCATACCACCTCGGGAAGTTTTTCCTCTACACTTCCGTCACTGTCAGGGATCCGCCTGCCACGCCTCCTTCAGAGGCTGCCTTTGCCGCTGCGCGCTCCCAAGCACGCAGCGCAAATCGCACACAGCTGAAGCACGTTATCCTCTCATTTCCTGCCACCATATAAACCACTCACTCACCCACATTTCGGGGCCCGTTATTGTACGTTCGTGCGTGGTCTGGCAGGATTATGCTGTGTGTGTTCGCGCTTGTGCTTCTCCCGCAACGTGCCTTCTTCGCCCGGACTTCGCCACCCACGGCCGCTGCTCGCTTCCCCAGCGCCTCGGACTACCGACGCTTCCCCGTCGCTTCCCTCCGTGCCGCGCTTCCTCCATAACGCACCGTGGATGTTTATTATCTGAACTGCTCCGTTTCCGGATTATCCCGAACTGCACGGGTGTTTTTGTGTTGGCTCTGCCCTTGTTTAAATAAAGTCTCTGTTTGCCGTTACTCCGGCTTCCGCCTCTGTGCCACGCCTAACAGAATAACGGACCCCTGAAATAGGAATATCGGACAAAAAGAAAGAGAAAGGACAAAGAAAAAAAAAAAAAAAAAAAGGAAAAGGACATGATCGGGTTAACGCCGTGGTCCCGGCGCGAGCCGTGTCTCGGAGGTCGGGTTCGTTCTGCCGCGGTCAAGCGGCAGCCAAGCTCCGCCCCCGGGAAAACCCGGAAGCTCGCAGCCGCTCGGGCACGCCGCAGCGCCACGCCCCTTCATGACGCCACAGGACTCGGCTCGCTTCTCCGGCAACAGAGCCGAATGGAGGGATTTTTTGAGGAGCGTGGATCAATATGTGGAGTTAAACCCAGCCGGTTATCCCACTGAAGAGGCGAAAATCGCCCTCCACATGTCTCTTCTACCCGAGGAATCTCTCTCCCTTGCCAGAGAGCTGTGGAGCACGATGGCGGGCGAGTTCAGCTCCTGCACCCAGTTCCTCCAGCTTCTCACCAGGGAACTCGGGATAACCACAGCTGATCTCCATCTCCTCTCCCCGCTGCTGAGAACGCTGCCTCATCAGAGCTTCCAGGAGGTTACCACGCTGCTTCAGGCCCTCCAGGTCAGCTCTGCTCCGCCGAAGGTCCTCCAAGGGATCTCCGCCGTGCTCCAGGAGATCCAGGCTGGCTCTGTTTCATTCCAGGACCTCCAGGAGCTCTCCGTTCTGCTCCAGAACCTTCCGTGGGTCCAGCTCCGTTCCTGTGTCCCGAGGAGAGCTCCGTTCCGCCCAGGTCTCGAAGAGCTCCGTTCCGCCCAGGACCTCCATGACTGCTCGGCTCCGTCCCAAGACCTCCAAGAGAGCCCAGCTCCGCTCCGGTCTCCGAGGAGAGCCCAGCTCCGCTCCTGGTCGCCAAGAGAGCCCAGCTCCGCTCCAGGTCGCCAAGAGAGCCCAGCTCCGCCCAGGTCGCCAAGAGAGCCCAGCTCCGCTCCAGGTCGCCGAAGAGAGCTCCGTTCCGCTCCAGGTCTCCGAAGAGAGCCCAGTTCCGCTCCAGGTCTCCGAAGAGAGCCCAGTTCCGCTCCAGGTCTCCGAAGAGAGCTCCGTTCCGCTCCAGGTCTCCGAAGAGAGCTCCGTTCCGCTCCAGGTCTCCGAAGAGAGCTCCGTTCCGCTCCAGGTCTCCGAAGAGAGCTCCGTTCCGTCCCTGAGCGACCCCGTGAGCTCCTCTCCGTCCCTGAGCGACCCCGTGAGCTCCTCTCCGTCCCTGAGCGACCCCGTGAGCTCCTCTCTGTCCCTGAGCGACCCCGTGAGCTCCTCTCTGTCCCTGAGCGACCCCGTGAGCTCCTCTCTGTCCCTGAGCGACCCCGTGAGCTCCTCTCTGTCCCTGAGCGACCCCGTGAGCTCCTCTCCGTCCCTGAGCGACCCCGAGAGCTCGGCCCCGCTGCAGAGAGTCCCCGAGAGCTCGGTCCCGCTGCAGAGAGTCCCCGAGAGCTCGGTCCCGCTGCAGAGAGTCCCCGAGAGCTCGGTCCCGCTGCAGAGAGTCCCCGAGAGCTCGGTCCCGCTGCAGAGAGTCCCCGAGAGCTCGGTCCCGCTGCAGAGAGTCCCCGAGAGCTCGGTCCCGCTGCAGAGAGTCCCCGAGAGCTCGGTCCCGCTGCAGAGAGTCCCCGAGAGCTCAGCTTCGTCCCAGGGCCTCCTGGCGAGCTCCTCTCCGCTCCTAGGCTTCCAGGCGGCTCCTTCCCGCGCCTAGGCTTCCAGGAGAGCTCCTCTTGCTCCAGGTCCCTGACGAGAACGCTGCCCGCCTCCCGGTTCCTGACGTAAGCTCCTCTGTGCTCCCAAGTCCCAAGGAGAGCTCGGTTCCAAGCCCATGCATCTCTTCAACCAAAGGGGTCCCGGAGCACACAACTCGTCTCAGAGGCTGCGAAAGGGACGTCGACCCGTCGCCCCCGGGCGTCACCGAAGGCTACGGCTCGCCCCCCAGTCTCCCAGACAGCGATGCCATATCTCAGAGCTCCGCTTCCACCGAGAGATCCCCAGAGCTCACATCTCAGTCCCTGGACTGCGAAGGGATGTCGAACCGCTGCTCCTGGCTTCATCCGGGCGGCGGCTCGCCCACAGTCTCCTGAGGCGAGGCCATCTCTCGTTCCCCAGAGCTCTCAACTCCACTCCAAGACTGCGAAAGGGACGTCGAGCCGCTGCCCCGGACTACATCCGAAGGCGACAGCTCGCCCCACAGTCTCCCAAGAAGTGACGGCTCGCCCCACGAGCACTCAGTAGGCGAAACCACGCCACAGACCGCCTCTTCCCAAGGGATTCCCAGAGCTCTCACCTCAGTTCCGGGACTGCGAAAGGGATGTCGAACCGCTGCTCCTGGCTTCATCCGAAGGCGGCGGCTCGCCCCACAGCCTCTCACAAGGTGACGGCTCGCCTCGGGACCCCTCTCACGGTGACATCCTGTCTCCAAGCTCCCTGGACGAAGACAGGTCACTCCTGAGCCCCAGGGAAGTTGACGTCGCACCGATGAATCCTGACGAGGTCACGACTCAACCGCTGTACTCGGTCAGGACGCCGCCCATCTCCGGCTTCGCCCAGAAGGCCTTCCAGCTGGTAAGCCCGCCGAGAGCTATGCCCTGCTTCCAGTAGTCACCGAGGTTGTCTCTCCACCCAGGTCCCCGTGGGTGATGAGGTCCCGTTCCTGTCCTTCCTGGGTAACGCCGGTCCGTTCCAGGTTGCTGCCAGGGACGCCTGGCCATGTCAGGTCTCCAGGGCTACCGCCTCAGCTCCAGACCACCGCAGAGGAGGTCGCTCAGCAGCCGGGTTCCGCTGAGGGCAGCACTCCGCCCAGTCTCCGCCAAGGTGTCAGCCTGCTCCAGAGCTCCACGGATGGCGCCCTCCGCCTCCTGTCTCCGCTGAGGACGCCGCCCGCCCGGGTCTCCGCAGGGGTCGCCTCCGCCTCCTGTCTCCGCCGAGGCGCTGCCCGCCCGGGTCTCCGCGGGGTCGCTTTTCCGCCTCCTGTCTCCGCCGAGGCGCTGCCCGCCCGGTCTCCGCAGGGGTCGCTCTCCGCCTCCTGTCTCCACCGAGGGCGCTGCCCGCCCGGGCCTCCGCAGGGGTCGCCTCTCCGCCTCCTGTCTCGCCGAGGGCGCCGCCCGCCCGGGTCTCCGCCGGGTCGCCTCCGCCTCCTGTCTCGCTGAGGACGCCGCCCGCCTGGTCTCCGCAGGGGTCGCCTCTCCGCCTCCTGTCTCGCCGAGGACGCCGCCCGCCCGGGTCTCCGCAGGGGTCGCCTCCGCCTCCTGTCTCTCGCCGAGGACGCCGCCCGCCTGGTCTCCGCAGGGGTCGCCTCTCCGCCTCCTGTCTCGCCGAGGACGCCGCCCGCCTGGTCTCCGCAGGGGTCGCCTCTCCGCCTCCTGTCTCCGCCGAGGGCGCCGCCCGCCCGGGTCTCCGCCGGGTCGCCTCCGCCTCCTGTCTCCGCTGGGCCGCCGCCCGCCCAGGGCTCCGTGATGGCCGCCTCCGCCCAGTCGGCAACAAGGACCTCGCCTGCTCCTGGCCTCCGCAGGCTGTGTTCCGCCCTGGCTCCGTGACGGTTCCGTCCGGGTCCCTTCGACCCTGGAGGACTGGAGGCCCTCCGAGTGCCCGGGCCCACCGGGCTGTTGGCGGCTTGGGGCGCCCGTGCCGCCTTTGGGGTGGTGTCAGGAATCCGCCTGCCACGCCTCCTTCAGAGGCTGCCTTTGCCGCGCGCCCCAAGCACGCAGCGCAAATCGCACACAGCTGAAGCACGTTATCCTCTCATTTCCTGCCACCATATAAACCACTCACTCACCCACATTCCGGGTCCGTTATTGCACGCTCGCGGCGTGGTCTGGCAGGATTATGCTGTGTGTGTTCGCGCTTGTGCTTCTCCGCAACGTGCCTTCTTCGCCCGGACTTCGCCACCCACGGCCGCTGCTCGCTTCCCCGCGCCTCGGACTACCGACGCTTCCCGTCGCTTCCCTCCGTGCCGCGCTTCCTCCATAACGCACCGTGGATGTTCATTATCTGAACTGCTCCGTTTCCGGATTATCCCGAACTGCACGGGTGTTTTTGTGTTGGCTCTGCCCTTGTTTAAATAAAGTCTCTGTTTGCCGTTACTCGGCTTCCGCCTCTGTGCCACGCCTAACAGTCACTAACTCGCACATCAGGGATCAATTTTTACTGACTCAGTAATAATGTATTTCCACAATATATTGACTTTTCCTGCTTTTTTATTTTCTTTCTTCCTTTTGTCAACTTTTCCCCCTCCGTATTCTTCCCCCTCTTTTCTCTTGTTCAGCTCTACCTTTTTTTTTTTTTTTATTGTCTCATTTTCCCTCTATTCTTTGGTGAATTTTATCTTTTTTGTTCCCCCTTCTTTGTTCATTCTTTCAACCATTTATTACCCTTCATTTCTCTCCATTTTCTCCCTTCCACTTTTTTTTGTCTTATCTTATTTTATATTATTATTTCTCAATTTTATTTCGCTTTCTTCCCCTTCTTTAGCTTTTTTTTTTTTTTTTTTTCTGTTTGCACATGTAATTGTTTTTCATGAAATGATCTTTTTTCTTTGCTGTTTGTTTTTTTAACAAATGAATGTGTGACGCAGAGGTGAACATGTGAAAGACCCGAGGTTACACACAAGGACACACAAGGAAAGCCTTGCTTTTTTTAAAGAATGAACACACACACACACACACACACACACACACACACACACCTCCCCCTTCACTTACTCTACAAAATGGGGAGGAGTTCAGCCATTTTAACTACAGATAGAAAGAGAGGGATGGACAGAGGGAGGGAGGGAGAGAGAGAAAGGCGAAAATGATAGCGGGAAAAAAGTTTATGGAGAAATGTAAAGAGAGAGAGAGAAAGATATTTGGTAGAATGAGGAGAAGAATAAGATGAAGAGAAGGACATGTGGGGCAGAAAGTTAGGAACGCCTGAGGGGAAATTTCAAGTGGAGTGGAGGGGAGGGGGTTGTTGTTGGGGTCTTAAAAATTGGAAGAAAAGAACAAAGATTGGTAGGAGAAGAGAAAAAAAAAGGATAGAAGGAGGAGGGGAAAAAAAGAAATATCTGAAACATTAACATTTTTTAATTAGTGTGTGAGGCTGGGACAGCAAAATGTCCTTTCCATCTTCTTTTTCCTGTTCTGCGGCTGTGTGTGTGTGTGTGTGTGTGTGTGTGTGTGTGTTTGTCACATCTTGCAGGAAACACACTTACCACCTAACCACCTCTAAAATGGCCGCCATCAGAGAGAGTTTCTCTTTTGTTTCCTCTGTCCATAAATCGCATGTGTGTGTGTGTGTGTGTGTGTGTGTGTGTGTGTGTGTGTGTGTGTGTGTGTTGGGGGAGAGTCGTGCCCTCCTGCCCCCTGCTCAGAAACAGGATTAAACTCTTTTGTTTGTGTGGTCAGTGGTGGGGCTGGGGGAAGTGTTCCAAAACAGTGATCAAGCATTAGAACCAAAGAGCAGGAGATCCACCTGTATGAGCTCTGCAGGGTGGAGAGAACCTGAAAAAACACACACACACACACACACACCAGTCAGAAGTTAACATAATCGGAAAAAAATAGAAAGTATAAAGAAAAAGTATAAAGAAAAGACAGAACATTTTGAGGGGAAACAAAAAGAAAGCCAAAATAAATGGAAGAGCAAACATAAAACAAAGACAACAAATGCAAGAGGAAAGAAAAACAGATGGACGAGAAGAAAGAGTAAGTAAAGAGAGATAATTGAGAAAAAAGTCGATATTGTGAAAGCTAGGAACGAAAAATGGCTTGCAGGACTAAAGTAGGACAAAAGAATAATATAAAACAAGAAAAGAAATAGGGAAAAGAAAGAAAGAATACAAAAAAGGTCCAGAAAATGAGGAAAGGAAGGAATTGAGGAAAGAAAAACAGGAAAAAGAAAGGAAATAAAAGGGGAAGAAAATATGATTAAAGGGAAACAAGAAAATTGTACGCTAACAACATAGAAGAAAGAAAATGGAAGCAAATGAGAAAAGAAAGAGGAATGAAAGAATAATAGAAACCAGTGAAACAGAGGAAATAAAAAAAAGGGGGAGACCACAGAAAGACAGTACAAAGTAGAGGGAGGGAGGAAGAGAGGGAGGGAGGAGGGAAGAAAAAAAAAAGAAAGAAAGAAAAGAAATAACAAAGCAAACAGATACAGAAGGTGTCTAAGAGATCAGGGTGGGAGAAAAGTAGATGATTGTAGTAACGGCTGTAGAGTGTGAGCAGAGGCGAAGCTGCTGATTGGCTGGCTGTGGTGAGGCCCATTCTGACGTCGTCATCGAGCTGGAATCACGAGCGTCCAGAGTTCTGTCAGTGTGTTTCACACTTTAATCTGAAATCTATGACTCCAAAACATCTGTTACTTCTGACTTCATGGGAGTTTTTCTTTCCCTTCGCTGGTTTGTTTGCAGGATGAAAATAACGGCTGCAGTCAGGGACGGATTTCCAGCCCTGGGAATGTCATCTGAGTGGCTCACACGTTCACACGGGACGTCCAGGGTGAACAAAAATCCACAGTTCCACAAGGATAATGCAGAGTAGACACCAAGAGGAACACAAACGACTTCACCAGCAACTTGAATAGTGATAGATAGATAGATAGATAGATAGATAGATAGATAGATAGATAGATAGATAGATAGATAGATGGATAGATAGATAGATGGATAGATGGATAGATAGATAGATAGATAGATAGATAGATAGATAGATAGATAGATAGATAGATGGATAGACAGACAGACAGACAGACAGACAGCTAGTTTTGTTCATCCCAGATGGAAATTCATAAATAAAAATCATATATAAAGGGCTGTTTGAAACAAATCAATCGTTCAGAAATGTCCTCACTAGAAATTCCTACAGGTGTGCATGTGTGTGTGTGTGTGTGTGTGTGTGTGTGTGTGTGTGTGTGTGTACATTCACTCTAAATGTAGCTATTAAGTACGTCTAAGTGATAAAACTAGCATTATATTTATAATTGACCCATGAGGACTCTCGCTAACATTTATATTAGCTGTATTAAAACAAACATGGTTTTTGATGTTTGTTTGTTTTTTCCCCCCGATGTGTTGCTTCAATGTTTGTTTGGAAAACAAATGAGCAATTCACGCTTCCAGAAAGATGTTACAATACCAAAGCAAAACCAGAAAGGACGTTTTCTGCCGGTCGAGGCTGTAATGTTTCCCGGGTCATAATTCTGGATTTTTGGAATATTATACATGGTCCTGCACTGTTCATGAGCAATTTACTCATTGTATATAATCCCCTTTCCATGTACTGTTTATCAATATTCATAATATTCATATCTATCATATATCATAGCCCTGCCCACCTGTACATATGTAAAGATTTTACAAATATTTCTTTCTTTCTTTCTTTCTTTCTTTCTTTCTTTCTTTCTTTCTTTCTTTCTTTCTTTCTTTCTTTTTTTTCTTTTAGGGGTCCAAGTCAATGGTTCCATTTAATTCCATGTATTTTGTGATCATTAATAAATATATTGGACAAATGGAAGGAGTGCATCTCTTTATTAAATGGCTTTAAAAAAAGGAGGGAACAAATAAATCCAATAAAATTTCACAGTGGGCAATGAAAAAAGAAAAGAAAACTGCCCGAGAGACATTGCGATTCCGATGTTTATTTATTGAGTGTGTACTTTTTTATTGTATAATAATAATCGAATCTAATAAGATGGTCACATGACCAAAGCATAGAAATAATTGCATCTTTAAAACCTCTTTGAGGAAAAAGGTTTTCGATTTGCTTCTTTATTTATTTATATTTATTAATACACTCAATACAATCACACTACATTTTATACTTTTCCATGTTCACATTCTACAATTTCTTCTGTTTTTCTTGCTTTTTTTTTAAAGTTGACGTGTTGAAAGCAGGAAAAATGGGCGAGCGTTAGGATTTGAGCGAGTTTGACAAATAGTGACGTCTAGACGTCTGGGTCGGAGCGTCTCCAAAAATGCAGTGGGATGTTTCTGGTCTGCAGTGATCAGTATCTATGAAAAGTGCTCCAAGGAAGGAACAGTGGTGAACCGGCGACAGGGTCACGTGCGGCCTGAGGCTCATTGATGCACGTAAGGAGCGAAAGCTGGTCCGTGTGGTCCGATCCAACAGACGAGCTCCTGTACCTCAAACTGTTGAAGAACTTCATGCTGTTGATGCTCGATAGGTCGGGACTGTTTTAGCAAAAGGGGACCAACACAATATTAGGTGGGTGGTCATAATGTTACGCCTGATCAGTGTGTGTGTGTGTGTGTGTGTATATATAAAATGTAGGCATGACCATAATGATGGGCGATGATTTATCAGTACCATGACAAGTGTGTTTATTCAGACATATGGAATGAACGTGTCTCAATGTGTTTGTGTTGAAGGGTCTTTTTTACTGATCATATACAGACATATTTGTGTTTAGGTTTCGTGTTGAATGGAGTTTTGATTAAAAAAACAAACAAAAGAAAACCAAATAAAAATCACCGGAAGTTGACAGAAATAAAGCAGGAAGGTCACATGCACGTGCAGATAGAGGGGGGGGGGAGATTTCTGATTGGACGGGTGCTTTACGGTTTCCGACCGGAAGTTGTGTTTATGCTAATGAGCTGATGGGGGAGGGGCCGGGAGTTAGCGCTGGGATCCGCCCTTCATTCAGCACATGGTTCACGCAGGGTTTTTTTTCCCCTCCTTCGCGCCACTTTCTCAGTTTTTTTTTTTTTACTACGACCCACAAACGGGGATCGGGGTGAATATTTCCGGTGCGGCTCCCAGGGCGCGTTGCTCTTCGCTTCATGCTCCATGCGGCGGCAGCGCGAGTGTGTGTGTTGGGTGAAAGTTTGCGGTGCAGTTGAGCACGTTTTAGGGGCCTGAACGGCGACGCGGGTAAGTGTGTGTTATGCGTGTGTAGTAGTGAACATGGTGGATTTTTCGCAGTGTGTGTTTCTGCCTGTGCGTTATTCACGGGGAAACCTGTTGTCGCGTGCGTGCTTCTTCCTCCGACCGCGCGTGGATCAGTGCAGTCTTCATATTATTATTAATGGTTATTTAGTAATTATGTAATTTATTTACCGGAGTTTACAGGGCCGGGTGTTGTGGAGCGCGACCATGGCGCGATGAAAACAGTGTAGTAACAGTGGCGCATGGTTTCGTGAACAAGGGGGGAGATTTGAAAAACAGCACCGTAACCCCGTGCACTCAAACTCGTCTTCCTCCACCCTTCTTCCCACCGGAGCTCCGGTGCAAAAACCCACGATCGAAGGCGGTTGTGCGAAAGACGAGATACTTTTCCCCTACCACGTGTTTTAATTATATTTTTCGCGTCGTGTTTTTATATATTTTTTAAAATCGGGAACGGAAACAAAGCGAGCGCGCGCCGCGACCACGGGGCACGAGCGCGTGCGGGGCTTTTAGCTTCCGTAGGCCGCGCGCTCCCCCCTCCTCCATTCTCTCTCCCAGACCGTCGCAGCTTAGCAACCAGTACTAGGCAACGCCAATGTGGCGCGCGCTGGATTTAAAATATAAATATACATATAACCAAAATAAATTCCCTTCCCCTTAAAAACACTACTTTGTGATTGAATAAAGTTGATTCGATACGTGCTTGGTTTTTTTTCGTTTTGTTCCTGAGCTAGCGAGCTAATTAGCATTGTAGCCAAGTTATGGTTAGAACGATCCCGTCGACTGTTATTAATATCGTCATTAATGCACCGTGAGATTTGTATCAATTTATTGTTACAAAAATGTTACTGATTTGTGTTTTCTCTTCCGCAGAACGTGCTATGACTGCTATCAAGCACGCTAGTTAGCGTTAGCAGCTAGCCGCGGCGCGGGCGCAAATCGAGTCGCAGTTCGGTTTGTTCGCTGCACTCGCACTTTTACGGCTTTGTTCATTTTATTTTTCAGTTTTATTGTTATACTTTTGGTGGTGTGTTTTGTCGTTTGTAACTGAACGCATTCGGAACGTGGACGTAGCTAGCGAGCTCACCGTCGCCATGTTGTAGTTTATGGTGGAGGGGGATGTTGACTGCGCGTGCGTGCGAATGTGCACCAGTTGCGCATGCGCACTTCGTGCGCTCTAACGCGCGGCGCTCGTGCTTCGAGTCGTGGTGATAACACAGTATAGATTGTATTTTATTTATTTTTAAGATTGTAATCAATGTTACTACATTGACAATAGACTAACACTGGTCATTTGTAGTTTGTTAACTAAAAATAAAACGTGCCAGAAATTAGCTTGAGGTAACACGTGATTCTCCACGTGATAATTTTTGAAAGCACTTGATTTGGACCCTAATTCTTTTTTCTTTCTCTTCTGTTTCTCTTCAGGTCTTTCTTGAGTTCAGTGTGATGGAAGGTTCTTTAGGTTTCCAGACGCCAAAGTGGAAGCGATCAGACCACTGTGTGTGCCTGTGTATTGCCAAAGTGCTTACAGTGCAGGTAGTCCTAAGAAATATCTACTGCAGTGAAGGCACTTCTAGCAATGCGCCGGCCATGGTGACTCCGCGCCCTCACCGCGTCGATCCTCCGAGCGATCCGGGTCCCCGCACGGCTTTGTGCTAAGGTGCATCTAGTGCAGATAGTGAAGTAGACTAGCACCTACTGCCCTAAGTGCTCCTTCTGGCACGAGGAGCCCGTGGCTGGCGTCGGTCGCTGCGCCGCCTCCTTCACCGCCTCCTGGTGCAGTTCTCGGCTAGTTTTGCATAGTTGCACCACAAGAAAACAAGAGTTGTGCAAATCTATGCAAAACTGACGGCGGCCTGCTTCTTCGTCCTCCTGCGTACCGCCATCCCCGACCTGGTCCGAGTTGGAGCAGTGCTAAAGTGCTTATAGTGCAGGTAGTGTGCGAGCGATCTACTGCAGTGTGAGCACTTCAAGTACTCCCGGCTTCAGACGCATCACTTCCTGTTTCCAGTCAGGACGCATTTTTGTCAACGCGTGTTTAACCCATCGTTCTTTCTCTTGCCTTTTTTTCCTCCACTTCCTGTTCACTCTCCTGTCCCTTATTTTGTCCTTTTTTACCCCCCCCCTTCCATTTCTTCAACTTTCTTTCTTCATCGTTTCATTCTTTTTCATTTCCCCCTCTATTTTCTGTATATTTATTTTATTGGGGAACCTTCCTTTGGTTTTGTAATTCATCTGTTTTTCTCCCTCCTTTGTTTCTCTGTTCTACCATTTCATATGCAATTTTCTGTCTCCCCACATTTTTACTCTTAATTTCCAGTCTTTTCTTCCTTTCTTTGCTTTAATTTGATTTTCTCGTGATTTTTTTTCCATTATTGTTCCACTATTTCTTGCCTTTTCTCACATGATTTGGTGAGAAAAGGCTTTTCACTTTTCTTTATCCATCTTTTATATATATATATATATATATATATATAATTTTTTTTTTAATATATATATTATATATAATATAACAACTATGGTTGAAATGCTTGTTGTATTTTCCTGTGTTTTGTATCTGTGGTTGTGTTGTGTATGTGCCCTTGACCTCTCTGTGATTTATAGATGTTGTGTTTGTGGTTCTGTGTTGACGTTCCACTGTACAGCAGTGATTTATTTTTCCGTCTCGTCCTAACTGTGCTGTGCCTTCGCTCAGTTTTGCTGGTTTGCATTCTGCTTGACTCGACGTTCGCTGTGCAAATCCATGCAAAACTGAGCGCAGCAGCGTCTTCTCCGGACCCGGCGTCTGCTCCAGACACTCGTCTAGTCCCCTTGCTGTGCAGGTCGGGATCGGTGACAATGCTGTGTGTGCACGTACAGACGTATTGCACTTGTCCCGGCCTGTACAGGAGTGTGGAGATTACAGCTGCTTGTGATGTTCTGCTGTGTTTGTGTTTATATGTGACAGGAAAAATAAATAAAAAGTTGTTTTCCAAATGTATGGTTTTAAATTATTGTTTTTTCCTTATTTTAGCATGAATGTCTTTTCCCAAAAGGTCCAACAAGTTTTTTTTTTTTTCCCTACTAATTGAAAGGCCCCCACACACACACACACACACACACTAACGTTTTTCACGCAAAAAAGGTTTATTCCTTATAAATGGAAAAGCTGCAACAATTGTTTAAAGGAAAAGTTTTCCCCTCAGTCCATCTATTTCTCACATGCAGTTACAATGGAGGGATTTAAACCCACCTTATTAATCGGCTGTGTGCCTTCATGAATACACGTTTACCTGCAATACCGTACATTCTTTAATTTCATTTTCATCCTCCTTTCCTTCCTTTCTCATTTCCCATATTTTTTTTTACACCTCTTTAGAAAAAATATTTTTCTTTACCCACTTTTCCTTTTTATTTCCACTCTTGTCCACTAGTTTCTTTGTTCATTTCCTTCTTGCTTATCTGCCATTTCTTTCCTGCCATGTTTTCTTTTTCTGCCCTTTAGCTTTTTCTTTCTATCTTTCCCTTCATGTTGTGTCTGCTGTTTTTGTTTTGTTAAAATCTGGATCTCTTAAGGGAATCTGAAGTCTGATTTTATATAGAACTTCCTTTCTTTTTTTTCCTGCCTGCTTTACACCTTATCCTTCTATCCTTCAGTTCTGGGTGGTTTGTGTCCATTAATGATTCTAAAATGTTTTATATAATTCCATGTTTTTATGTTAATTGTATACATCAAGTTTTATTTTTTATTTTGAGTGGCTTATGGAGATATGTAGATATGCAAAAAAATAAACGTCGTAATTCCTTGTTTGTCCTGAAGGTGGCGCTAATAGGAGTCTTTTCTTGCATTACTTGAACAAGCTCTTCTTTTTTGGTGTGTACAGGAAACGTGCGTTTTATTGATATGAAATTAAAGCAAAATGAACCAATTTATATCCCATGAGTTCCTGTTTACTGAAAAATGTCAAAACCAACATGGCCACTCATCTTCTCTTTAAATTGGTTATACTGGGTATTGGAACACGTTTTATCTTGATCGACCAACAGAGATGCTTATTTGTTAAATCCACTCAATTCAGACTCGATTGCGGTCTTGGGGTCTTTTATGACTCTTTATTTGATGCTTAAAACTTGATGCTAGCAAATGAGTATATACACCAGGGGTGGCCGACCCGCGGCTCTTACGTTCCTTTCGAAGTGTGTGTTTGTTTTTTAATGTGCGTTTTTGCTTTGCTTGAGTTCAATACGGTATTTTTAAGACTTAAATGAGCTTGCCCCTACTGGGAAACTTTGCGGTATATCAGACCTTGGCATGAGGCCAATCATAAATTACAGCGATGCACCGAGAATTTTCGGAAATACCTAAATCACCGAAACAACACGGCAGAAACACAATTGTAATGACGCAATAAAAAAGCGCAGCAGCACACGGTTATCTGGATAAGAGCAACATGTCTGCGGTGTGTGGAGAGCGATTTGCAAAACATGCAATGCTAAAATTTCAAGAGGGGGTGTATCTTCAGCGAGTTTCTCCAAGTCGGGTTTATCACCTGAAATCCAAACATCCCGATTGCCATTCTAAATATGAGAAGAACGCGGTGCAGAAAAGTAAAGTCAATCCGAGCATGCGCACTCCGTCTGTAGAGGACGTTTTTGAAAAGGCGGGAAAGTTTTCCAGTGATGGTGCCAAGGCAAAAGGCATAACACAAAAAATTATGGATTTCATTGCCTTTTGAATTGAATTTTCATTTTAGTGCATCCCTAAAATATTATCGTTGGTGTGGCCCTCTGACACAATTCAGGTTTCTCATGTGGCCCCTTGTAAAAATTAATTGCCCACCCCTGCTGTATATTCATCTCACGCACATGCGCATTTGACGAAAATACCGTATTGAATGCAAGCGAAGTGAACACGCACATAAAAAAACCACAAAGTCTGTGTTTTTGAAAACACGTGAAATCAAAGCATCGATCTGTTCTGACACACCCATGTGAAAGAATTGCTTGGAGTGGCAACAACGGAATACGAGGCAGATTTGAAGAGGATTGTTCAAGGCAAGGAATGCCAAAAGTCCCACTAAGTAACATGCATAGTAAAAGAAAAACGCTATTGTAAATTATTATATTTTTGTTTGTGGACTTGGTTAAACAGAGTTTGGGTGTGTGAGACAGTGCAGTGTTCATTGTTGAAAATGACTGTCCTGTGGTCTTAGAACTGTGGGAGTCAATTTCTGTCATTATGTTGGTGTGTGACATTTACAATAAATCTGGCTGAGCAGAGGTGTGTGTGTGTGTGTGTGTGTGTGTGTGTGTGTGTAAGAGGAAGGGATGGGTGATGTTCATGTGTGCCCATGTGTATGATGTGGCTCTTTGCGGTAACACAGTCAAAAATGTGGCTCTCGGTCTCTGACTGGTTGGCCACCCCTGATATAAACTATACCGACAAATGTGTCGGGACTCGTCACTTTTTCAGCCACGTGTGGTTCTTCACCCAACTGTTACCACAAAGTAAAAGGAAGACAATTGTTTTGGACGTCTTTGGATGCTGTAGCACAAAATTGTTTCTTCGCTTTAGACCCAAACCTGTCAACACAAAGCCAGCTCCATGAAGATACGGTTTCTTGCGATAGCGTTCCAATCCTTGGGGATGAATGGGAACGGCAACCCAGGTTCACCTTAAAAGTGGTGGCTATTATAGGAGTTAATAGGGAATGGGATCATAAATAAGGACATACAAATATTATGCTCGGGTCTCCACAAATTTCTGTCCATATAGTGTAGTTTGAATGAATTCGTTCATCAGAATTGTAAAACTTGTACATATTCCAGGTTTTGAGGAGATAAATCAGGCTATGGGAGAAGTTTATTGGGTTATTCGTTGTAAAAAATGTAGGCCAAGAATTATTAGAAAAATCAACACTAATTTGAATTAATTGTGAAACTCGCCAAGCACCATTTCCTTTTGCCTTCTTTTCTTCCCTTCCTTCCCTTTACCCCTCCATTACTTATACATACTTTTCTTTACTTCCTTAATTCTTTCCCTGATTCCATTCATTTTGTCCTGGTCTTCCTTTTTTTTGTCCCCTTTTCTGTCTTTTCTTATTCCAAGCTTCTTTCCTTTGTACTATCCTCCTTGCTTCGTTGCCTTCACCTTTCTTTTTTCTTTCTTCCTTTCTGTTCATTTCTTTTCTTATCTTTCCACCTTCCTTGTTTCCTGCTTCCTTCTTTCTCCATATTTCCTTCCTTTCTCTGCTTCTTTCCCCGTTTTTTCCACTTCTTCCTTGCATTCTCCCTTCATTGCTTTCCTTACCTTTTGTCTTCACTTCATTCTTTCCCCTCCCTTTTCTCTTCCTTTCTTTTTGTTCCTTCCTTGGATCCTCTTTTTATTTTTTACATTTTGTCCAAAACATAGATTTTTCCTCACATCTTTCCTGTCTTTTCCCTTCCTCTTTTTGTTCTCTTTCCTTATTTCTTTTGAACCTCCTCTACCTTGTGTTTCTCTCTCGTGTCCAACAGGCGCCGCTGTGGATTCTGGGAAGTTGGGGATTTGACGGCGGCCTTTTTAAATTCACGCTTGATTTGAGAAGAAGCTAATTATGGCTCATTACTGCTCTGTGGATTACAGAGTGCTGCTCTTTTCTTCATCGTCAGTGACGGATGAAAACATTGCTGCAGGAAAGAGCAGCTTTTTCAAGTTGATGAGTGTGTGAGTGTGTGTTTTGGATCATGTTCATGTGGCCCTGAGTTACACTATCCTGTGTGTGTTTGGACCTGTGTGTGGACTGGTGTGTGTGTGTGTGTGTGTGTAATGTCAGAGTGAGGAGGAGGAGGAGGAGCTGGAAGAGGCGGAGAAGATGCCAGGGCACCGCCTGTGTTGCTTTGACAGCTCTAGTTGAAGTGTGTGTGTTTATGTGTGTGTACTGGTTGTTACTGCACCGTGGGAGAGACTTATTGCATGTCATCTAAGGTACAGTCCTGATTTTCTGACCTTCTAAACTTTCTAAACCACTTGGTGAACTTTCGTTCGAGACTTCAGGTCGCTTTGCTGACATTTTAAGAAACTTATAGGATTAAATTAAAGTCTTGAGGGATTGTCGTTGTATTTAAGGTGTTGGGATTAAAGCAGCATATTTCTGGGATTTTTAGAGAAGGTCTAGAATAATGTTTTAGTGCACAACAGGTTATTTAACCAAAAGCTTCCACAACACATTGAGACTTTTTGACCTGTAATAAACATTTTCTTGAATTTTTTTGTCATTTATTTATTAGGAGTTGACGGTTGTTTAAGTCTAAATATTTGTATATGACTTGTAGCAAAACTTTAACATTTATTGTTCTGAAGGTTGAATAGTTTTAATACATTATTCTGGACATTATTTGGAGATTCTGGAGCTTTTTTACGATTTACTGAACCATTCTGAAACTGTGTTTGCGATTGCAGTTAGTTATTTCAAGGCCTGTATCCTGAGGTGAAATTCGGATCTATTGCGCTTAAAAGCACACATTTATGAGGTTAAATGAATAATATTTGACATATATTTGAACATTATAAAGATTTAATTAACAGTTAGGTTTTTTTTTTACGATTTTCCAATAGAACGAGCTTCAAGGGTCAATAAATCGCTTGGAGTTTATTTGTACAATTGTTTAGGAAACCCTTTTCTTGAGGTTTAATATTTAGGATAATTCTCTGAAGTTTAATAGGTGCAGAGAGTCATGAAGCTTTCCAGAATCGATTCGAATTGAATGAATCAGTTTGATAAAACATATAGTTCAATAATCCGCAATAAGATTTCGAAACTTCTAAAATCGAACTTTGTTTTTGCCAAACAGCTACAGCAAGATTCAAGCATTCTCTAAGTCACTCCATAAAAGTTCAAAAGTGATTTTAAGGTGTGCTTCTCGGGTAAATCCTGTTATTGTTCATCAGTATAATGTGGTTCATCAAAGATGTTGTGTTCAGAAAGCTGAATCATGGTGAAACTTATGCCTGTGCTTTAATGTGGCTTTTTTTCCCTCTGATCCCGTGCAGTATTTGGAGGATCGAGTGGATCAAGGTTCTCTACACACCTGGAGTATCTCCGAACATCGCTGCTGAAGTCGTCGTAGCTGAAATGGAGAGCCGGTGGTGGTTGGTGTGTTTGTGTCTCGCTGCTGTGGCTGACGAAACCCGACAAAACTCGATGAGCTGCGATAGAGTGCACAAACTTCTGCAGCTGCAGCAGATCGACACAACTGGTCTACTAAACACACCCGGGACAGGTATGGGACAGCATTACAACACACACACACAATCTAGAAAAGGTAATGGACATCACAAACATACACACAAAAAAACAGGGAACAGCACTGCAAAGGACACACTCGAACATCTGCGACAGGAAATGGGTAGGTTGACAACCCACACACACACACACACACACACACACACACACACACACACCTGGGACAGATAAAAGACTGCATTACTATATATACACTATGAGACACCGTAAACTGTAAAAGATTCCTATTGAGACACACCAATGGTATGTTGGACAATTAGAATTTCCTCCACTTGTCCTCTATATGTCCCTCTGTTCTTTTACTGAGGTTCCACTTTGATGTGTGTGTGTCGCAAGTATCCTTAGAGCCTGCACTCAAGAGGCCCTGGAGATTTGATCAGTAAATTCTTTCAACTATCTAAAGTTTTCCTGTCTAAGCCACTTTATCGTTCCATCACCACAGGATGAGATAAGCAGAGCTTCATGTCTGTGATTGTCACTGTTTAGTTTCCATCAAACAACAAGCCCAACACGTACACACTCGAGTGTATTTGGGAACACCGGTTGTTGCGGTGTGATAAAAACTAGCCAGGTGAAAAAAAACGTACTAAGTTGCACAAAGTTGTGACATCATTCTCGACTATTGTGTTTGATGAAGATGGAAAGGATTGAAATTCGAGATTGTTTGCAGCGGGTGACTCTAGATTGTTCGCGATTCGACCCCGGTTCGATTGACCTCCATTCACAGCAGAGTGAAGGTGAAGTTTAGATATTCCCAGGATGAGCATTCTGATGGATCCAGGATTTCACAACAATCGTGCTTTCTGTATTCCTGGGCATAATGTTTGCATTTTGAGTACCTGGGCGTGTAGAATCTTGCGCCGAAAAGTGATGCGTCGCAGCTTAGTGAAAATAAATCCGTCTGAATTTGAAACATTAGGGCGGAGGTTGAGCAGGAGGGGAAAAAAAAAACCTCGCCTGAGGCTTATCGTCTCAGATGATCTGAATGAGCAGGAGACGAGCAGGAGATGAGCAGGAGATGACAATCGTGAAAACGATTTCATTTGAAAACCGCAAGTGTGCGCGTGTTTTGATTTAGAAAAAAAACACGAACTCTGCGCTTTCTGATTCAGCGATGGAAAAGCTCTCGTTAAACGTTAGCTGGATTTTTTTTTTCTTTACACTCGCGTGCGCCGGTTCATGTTCAAACCCGCAGCTGCACAGCTGACCTGCATGCGGTCGAGTGTGTGCCGGTATCAAGTGTGTGAGTGTGTTGTGGATGAAAAGTTGTTGCCAGCCTCGATGATATCATTCACAGAGATAAGCAGGAACAAGATGTTCTTCTGACAGTCTGATTTCAAATTGTACACGTAGAGAAAAGACCAAAAGAACCTATGAAGAACCTACGTAGAACATCTCAATGCTAGATGGAACGATTATGTTAGTGTTCTTTACAGAATGGAACAATGCCTAATGATATCTGCTAAATAGTCGTCAGATGCTGGTCCTTCTTCACTAATAAACAGCATAGATGGGGCTAAACCCTTGCAGAATAGCATCAATGTTTGGACTTAAGCATGGGCTTCAAGATTTTGCCACGTTCACTAAAAAGTTCTTTAAGTGTTCTTTTAAAGGTTCTTTTGAAGGTTCTTTCTGTTTCGTATTTTTGTTGCCAGTATAGTGTCACCTTTCGATTTTTGGGACTTTAGCCGCAGTTCAATCAAATCTAGAAAAGCCTGGACCCTACTTGTATTCTAGAGCTAGAAATAACCCCAGGGCTCATCTTTTTGTTCTACCCATGATACACAACATGGATTCCAGAGCTCTTGACCGTATTTGACTCCATCTCCATCTTTGGACTATACACTGGACTCTTGAAGCACATATTTTGAGTTTAATATGACTTAAGATCTAGAAACTTAAAACTACATCTGTACTCAGTTTGGGTACTAGACTTTGGTTCTAAGGCTTGGGGGCTACAGACTCCAATTAAACTCCAGGACAACAGACTTTGGACTTGATTAGAACTCCAGATTGGCAATGATGTTCTCCGTTCAGATTCAGACTCTGGGATGTGAATGTATGCACAAATCACAGAAGGTGCCTGACACGCTTCAAAAAGAGGACTTCCAGAACACATTCCAACAGCGGCAGGAATGCTGGAGGCGCTGTATTGCTGTTCAAGTGGACTATTTTGTAGGTGACAGTGTATAAACATAAAGAAATTTCCTGTAAACGGAGCTAATCTAGAAACGTTTTAATACCACCTCGTACATACACACCCCCCAGCCAGACAAATCATTATACACACTCAAGACCATTGGAAGAATCACCTTGAGGAAAAAGTCATAAAGTAAAAATATGCTGGTTGATGATCAGTTTGTTTGAAAAAAATAAATCAATTTCCTTTTTCGGTTCTGCCAGAATCGGATCTTCAGGTGTGTCTCAGCCGCGGCGCGACCTGCTGCACGAGGAAGGTGGAGGAGGAGTACCAGACAGCAGTGCATCAGGACTTCCAGAACCTTTTGCAGACCTTTAGTTCCAACCTAAAGTCACTCATCACGCAAAGTATCGCTGCCTTACAAGGTGAGTAAGTTCACACCACGTCGGAGCTCGCCTAAGGCTGGGTGTGAGTTTGCCCTGTGATTTTGTTCGACTAGAAGAGCTTGGTTTGGTCGGATGGGGTTCCTTGTAGACACCAAAAATGTATACATTTTGTTTTTTTCGTTTGTACTGTTTCACCTTTAGGTTTTTGTTTGTCCGTCTTTGCTTCAGAGTCAGCGTGATGTTAGTCCCCAGTGATGTGTGTGTATTACAGGGCCCAGTGGTGGTAATTTAAGGCACTTAAGTTGAATTCTGGGAGGCTAATGGTTCATGATGAGATGTTTCTGCGACTGTAAACTGTAAACACAAACTTGCACATTCCTTTTAACCTCAAATCAAATGTCCTGTTAGAAAAAAAATATATACAAACCTGTAATTTTACCACCCAAAGACCAAACTCTATCCATTTCTTTCTCTCTGTCTTTTTTTTTTTACTTTGTCTTTCTTCCTATTAACATCAAAACAAGGTTTTTTGCTCCCTTGGCCACGTTATCAGACTCATCTCAGTATCGCTGTCTCTGCATGTCTCTCTACATATTTCTCTTTTTTCAGTCTATCTCTCTCTCGGTCTGTCTCGCTGTCTGTGTTGTCTCCGTCCCTTTCTGGATGTCCGTATGTTTTTTTAACCTCTCTCTCTTTCGGAATCTGTCTCAACATGTACGTTTTCGTCAGTTATGGTATAGCATTTAGATCAAAAAGACAACCGAAGGATATCACCTGAAAGCATACACACCTCCAAACACCAAATTCTGTCACTTCACGGTCGGGGTCCAGGCTTTAATAGTGGCTTACGTGGACATCTATATTGCTTTGCTCAATAGAGCTTTAGCAATGTGCGAAAGGTGCTAGTAAGATCAGAGATTAAACACATTTTGGAAAAGCATGAAAAAGTATGGAATTTGATTTCAGGGTCTGGATTAGTTAGGGGGAAAAAACAATACTGAGTATTGAAAAATATTTTTTATTTCTATACTTTTGCCCTATTTGTTTTTCTAAAATATAAAAATGTTAGAATCTATAATTTAGAAAGTATAATTTTAGAAAGTCTACATCTATAGTGATCTGGATACATTTGAAAAATTGTCAAAATCATTTCCCAAAAGTTGCTCATCCACACAGAAACTTTCCAGCCATCGCGCCAACGACAAAAAATGCGACATCGTTTTCGAAAGCTTCTAATTTGTTTACGAATTCATCCATTTTGAAAAGCATTTTTGTTCGCTGAACATTTTCGTTGATCAGCGCTAGACCGGACCTGCACAGCTGTGGTTGGTTGTTACGTTGTGTGGCAGCAGTTGCCATGACAGTACAGCGCCCCGTGTCGTGCGACTAAACACATGAGAAAACAGAGAGATTCTGATTCTTGACATACATCAGATATTGTAATGTAACGCATGTTATAGTCAAATCATGTTTTCAGATGTTGAATATCTTAACAGTCTTTAGGAAATTCTTTATATCTGAGTCTGGAAAAGTATAGAATTTTAAAATGAAAATTCTATAGAAACCCTGTAATGGTGGGTAGCAATTTATTTAAATGAGCTAGCTATATTCGCTTTCCATTGGCTTGTTAAATTTAACCAGGAAATGCTACAATGTTTACAGGGATGTTGTGATTGAAATAAGGTTAACAATATTTGAACAGTACTGGATAATGGTAACTTTGGTCATACGAGATGTTTTTGACTTTTTCAGTTCACATTCTGTAAAAACAAAGAAACAGCTGCATGCTAGCTAGTCTTATTAACCCTAATCTCTTCATTTAGCTTTATCCATGTTGCCACATTAACACGTGAACCCCTCAAATGGAAGGTTTTATTCTCGAGAGACTTTCATCAAGAAGATGCACACGGGTGGACTATGTTCTATGTATGAGATGCAACCTGAAAATGATTTGAGACTGTAAGGTGTCGGCAGGGGACAGTGTAGCTAGACAGCATCGGATGGTGGTCTGTAGGATGGTTTTGGAGGCGAAGAAGAAGAGGAGGAGAGTGATGACTGAAAGAAGCATAAGATGGTGGAAACTGAAGGAGGAAGAGTGTAGTGTGAGGTTCAGGGAAGAGGTCAGACAGGGGCTTGGTGGTGGTGAAGAGGTGCTGGATGATTGGGCAACTACTGCAGAAGTGATGAGGGAGACAGCTAGAAAGGTACTTGGTGTGACATCTGGAAATAGAAAGACAAAGAGATGTGGTGGTGGAATGAGGAAGTGCAGGAGATCATAAGGAGAAAAAGGTTGGAGAAACAGAATTGGGATCAACAGAGTGATGAGAAAAGTAGGCAGGAGTAAAAGGAGATGCGGCAGCAGGTGAAGAGGGATGTGGCAAAAGCCAAGGAAAAGGCATATGAGGAGCTGTAGGAGAAGTTGGACACCAAGGAAGGAGAAAAGGATTTATACCGATTGGCCAGGCAGAGGGTCCGAGCTGGAAAGGATGTGCTGCAAGTTGGAGCAATAAAGTATGGAGATGGAAATGTGTTGACTAGTGAGGAGAGTGGGTTGAGAAGGTGGAGGAATTATTTTAAACAGCTGATGAATGTTTGCAGATGATATTGTTATTTGTGGTGAGAGCAGGGAGCAGGTTGAGAAGAGTCTGGAGAGGTGGAGGTACGTGCTGGAGAGAAGGTGAATGAAAGTCAGTAGGAGTAAGTCAGAGTACATGTGTGTGAATGAGAGGGGGGGCAGTGGAGTGGTGTGGTTGCAGGAAGAAGAGGTGGAGAAGGTGGAGGAGTTCAGGTACCTGAGGTCAACAGTGCAAAGTAATGGAGAGTGTTTTAGGGAAGTGAAGAAAAGAGTGCTGGCAGGGTGGAGTGGGTGAAGAAGAGTGATAGCAGGAGTGATTTGTGATAGAAAGGTATCTGCAAGAATGAAAGGGAAAGTTTATAGGACTGTGGTGAGACCTGCGATGTTGTATGGTTTAGAGACAGTGGTATTGAGTAAAATACAGGAGGTGGAGCTGGAGGTAGCAGAGCTGAAGATGTTGAGGTTTTTGTTGGGAGTGACGACGATAGACAGGATTAGATACGAGTTTATTAAAGGGGCAGCGCATGTAGGATGTTTTGTTTGACGTTGGTTAGAAAGAGGCAGATGTAGATTACAGGGGGGTATGGAGACGGATGATCCGCTGTGGCGACCCCTAATGGGAGCAGCCCGAAAGAAGAAGACGACTTCCTCCAAGAAAGAAAATGCCAACAAAGACAATCCTGAGTGTTGGCTACAAGACAAGTCTTTTTGTTTTTATTTCAGTCACGATGACTGTTCGGTGGTCCATGTCTGCCCAAACAATCATCTTATTCTGGTGCGCTAACTGGAAAGACACTTGATTTGGAACAGAGCCATTCAGACATAAAGGATTTGAGGAAAAAGTAGCTGATACACAGCAGGTGAGACAAAACGATCGTTTTGGTTTCCATGGAGGGAAGACTGAATGAGAAAGAAAAGTTGAAGAAAAGAAAGGGAAAGCCTACAGTACACACACACACACACACACACACACACACACACACAAACACACACACTTAAAGCCAAAGCTGTGCCCTTTCATTCAGTAGTGTGCTTTATTACTGAGGCGTTTATATGGTCCCTAGTAAAGGCATTGCTGAAAGACTAGAACACCTGGTTTGCTAGACATGCTAAAATACTAATTAACTACATTACTAACTACTAACCTAGCTAGTAACTTACTAACTTAGCTAGTTAATGCTAAGATTTGAGCTTTTACCATATGTATAGCTTTAAAATCTCACTAAACGAATTTCTTTATTTGTAAAGTTTTAGCATTTTATTGCATAATTTCCTAGTGTTATTTTATGCGAATGTTTTATAAGGACTAGATATGAAAAAGAAAAAGGGCCTCTCTTTCCGCCATTAGCTCTCTAAGTGTCAATATTGTTTCTGTTTAACTTGTTAACTATTTGGTATGCATAAGTATGGAATGCGTCACACCATGAAGTTATGGGAAAGAGTAGTGGAAGCCAGGCTGAGAGAAGAGGTGACCATCTGTGAGCAACAGTATGGTTTCATGCCTAGGAAGAGCACCACAGACGCATTATTTGCTTCGAGAATGTTGATGAAGAAGTATAGAGAAGGTCAGAAGGAGTTGCATTATGTGTTTGTTGATTTAGACAAAGCATACGACAGAGTGCCAAGAGAGGAGTTGTGGTATTGTATGAGGAAGTCAGGTGTGTCAGAGAAGTATGTGAGGGTGGTGCAGGACATGAGGACAGTGTGACAGCATTGAAGTGTGCAGTAGGAACAACAGACTGGTTTATGGTGGAGGTTGGACTGCAGCAAGGATCCTCGCTGAGCCCTTTCCTGTTTGCAGTGGTGATGGACAGGTTGACAGACGATATTTTAGAGACAAGGCGAGGGAGGTGAGATTGAGATGGTTTGGACATGTGCAGAGAAGGGACACGGATACCCATGTCTGAGGGATGGAGCTACCAGGAAGGAGGAAAAGCGGAAGACCAAGGAGGAGGTTTATGGATATGGTGAAGAAAGACATGCAGGTAGTTGTTGTGACAGAGGCAGATGTAGAGGACAGGGGGGTTGTGGAGACGGATGATCCACTGTGTCGACCCTTTATGGGAGAAGCCGAAAAAAGAAAAAGAAGAAGTATGGAATGCGTATAGTGAGAAATACGAAATGCTACGGGTTTCTCGATAGCTTTGTTCGGTGCCATTTGTATTCACAAAGTAGCCCTTTAAATTCAAACTATATGTATATTATCTTTTTTTTATTGTGCTATACATATGCTAGCATTTAAACTTTGCTTGGTACCACAGACATTCAGCCTCCTGAACTATCATTAGAATGTATTGTTTATCAAATTTACAACCGATTTTTCGTGGTATATTATACCGAATTAGCTTTGTAGCACCATTAGCACGAGCACTGAGGTCTCAAATATTTATTTGATGCTAATGAATTTGATGCTAAGCAGATCTCAGGCTTCTCTTGACCCTATTAGCTTTCAAAAGTAATAATGTTTTACATTGACCAATGTTTAGGGATTCAAGAATGTCATTCTTGTCAAATATGATTAATTATATTCAATTTTTGTCAAGGAAAATTTTATTTTAATAATATTTGTCTATTTGTTTTGAAATCGCCCAACTCAAGGTTAACATAAGGCTAATTCAGGAAGGCTAAAAGTTGATTATGCAGCCCTGTCAGCATTGTTAATACACTTATTGTGGATGTTTCCTGTATTAGCCTCTGTTTTCTGGAAATATCTCAGTCTATTTAGAAATTTGTACTTCTGTGGTGCATTTTTTGGAGCTTTTTTGATGCTATAGATGAACCTTTAGCCACAGTTGGTCTTAAGTTTTTATTCTTCTCTCATCTCTGAGGTAAATGTTGACTTTTATTTGATTGTTGTTTTGTTACTGTTGTGGTTACCTGGTCATAATACCACAAAAAACTTTTTTGTCCTTGCAGTGATGGACAGAAATGAAGTAAATGTAATTCACTACTGTTCTTGAAGGATTTCCATTTAAAGACTTTTGCTTGACTTTTTACTTACCTACATTTTGCAAAATCCTTCTTAATTTATGAGGATAACAATTTACTGGTCAAACACTCAGCAATCCACCAATCAGGGTCCACCAACTTGTTCTGATTGGCACTTGGTGTATCTACTTATCACCAGCAAACAGTTCATTATCAGTTCAACATCAAGAAGAACATTTAGAGAGGAATAAATGATAGAAGAAACGCCTGACTCGACCTCGCCACAACACTCATTGCCCAATTTCCACGATTTTTTGAAGATTTGTAATCATTGTAATCGAAATCAATCAGTGTTTGACTCATTAATATCATTCTCTTTATAGTAATATTTGACTTTACCTCATGTACAAAGTTTGTGTAGTTCGTACAATGCTGTGTGCTTGTGTCAGCAACTAAAATGTATGCTAAATCTGATTTTCAGACGATTATGAGCAAAAATGTAGTATTGTCTATGCCTATTTGGCCATAGCTAACACTGTTAATCACACAATGCTAATATTCCTAATCCTCTTTAACCACAAGCATAAAATGTGACGTCTGGTGCGCCGTTTAATTCGGGGTGTTTATAGTGTCCATTTCCATAGCCTGTGGACAAGGATATTGAGCAGGGTGTTGACAGGATTAAAGACGATCCTCTTGAATGCTTAATGTTGATAAATAGTGCATTAAATGCATGACTGATGCTCTAATGTGCCTCTCTGCCTGCTGTCACTTCGGTTTTGATTAAGTCTCACTGGCAGCATCTGGCTCTTATTTATGCGTGTATGCTTTTGTCTCCCATTTTAGACTCATTATTTTTAGTGGCAGGACACGGAAAAGCCATGTGGGTGGTTGTGTGTGAGCGAGAGACAAAGACACACGTCCCATTCCCAAGAGAATTTCTTTTAAATGGGAATTCCCCACAGCAATCTGTATTTATGAATCTGCATTTAAAGCCTATGGAGGCCAATGAAGCTAACAAGTATGGCTTCCAGTTTGACATTGTTACACACTCACCTCATATGGTTTTATGGACTTGTTCACTGTCTCAAATAGGCTCATGTGGCTTCTCAGATTGTGCGGCACATCGTAAAAATGGACTGAAAAATGTTGCATAGCTGCATCTTGAAGACAATTCTCTTTGGGCCTGGACTCAGCAGATTGGGACTCTAGCAACCTTGCGACTCTATTTACAGGGTTTCTGCAGGATCTTAAAAAGGCTACAATTTTAAAATAAAAATGTGAGGCCTTAAAAAGTTTCAAATTCCCATTTCTTGGTCTTACATTTTTTTAAACAGGTCTTAATTTTCCGATGTCCATGTAACGCTGCTTCTAAAACTCATTGAAATGCTCCTGCAGCACTTTAATTTTTTTGTTTATTCGTTTACATCATAATGTAGGTTTTTTTTTTTGCTAGTATATAATACATAATTATAATTTGTAGGGATGCACCGAATATTCGGCCACTGAAAATTTTCGGTCGAAAATGGCCCAGAAGTGCATTTTCGGTTTTCGGCTTGATCACCGAAAAAACGCGGCCGAAACAGTTTGTTGTGATGACGCAAACAGAAAATGCGGCCTGCACGTGCTTTTCTAAAACATGTGTGCGGTGTGGACGTATTTCAGTATATCTGAGAAAGACCCACGGATAGCGATTTACAAAACATATAATGCCGAAATTTTGTCTGCAAAAACTTTCTCCACGTCGGGTTTAATTTATCACCTGAAATCCAATCATCCCGATCACTATGCTGAATATGAGAGGAACGCGGCACAGAAAAGCAAAACCCCTCCGAGCATGCGCACTCCATCTGTGGCGGACGTTTTTGAAAAGGCAGAAAGTTTCCCAGTGATAGTGTTGTATCTTTAAGCAGTTGCACTTGTTCTGAATGCACTTTGTTTTTATGAAAGAACATGTTTAATTTTACAACCTTTCAGCAGGCCAGAGGGCCTGTACATTATTATTTAATGTACACGAGTGCATTTAAGTTAAACATTTAGGACTAAATTTTTATTTATTTTATCCTGTGCATTGTTGCAATGTGCTATAAATAAATATTTTCATAATTTGTAATCGATTTATTCTTTGAAACTTTAATATTAATTTATGCTATTGAAATGCCTTGATTTTAGTAAGGTTAGTACACAGTCATAGCCATAAATGCAATAGTAATAATAATTGGCATAATTTCTTTTTGGTGTTTCGGTTTTCGGCCTTGCTTTCCTCTTTTTCGGTTTTCGGTTTCGGCCCAGAATTTTCATTTCGGTGCATCCTTAATAATTTGTATCATATATAATTTGCTGTATTACGACTACAAATAAAACCAACCCGAAACAGCCAATCAGCTTTCTGTTATTGGAGCGAATCTCTTCTGGATTGTACCATATTTTTCAGCTATGTGGAAGTGCAAGTTAAGCAAGTGTAGTGCTCAGTTAAGACCAGTTGCCAACAATGTATGTGTGTGTTTTTGATGTTGTGATAAAGGTTTTAAATTTCATTCTCAATGGTCTTAAAAAATCTTAATCTCGAGCTTGTGAAACCTGAAGAAACTCTGTATTCAGTCTCTACTGTTCACAATTATGGGCCCACGGACTGCAACAACTCCATAGCTAGAATCAGTGACCTTGACTACAGAATCTTAGGACTCGATCTAGGAAAGCAGAACTTACCCAAAGTAATCTACAATTATACTGTTTATACTGAGGAGGGTTGAGAGCATTTCTCAACAATTCTAGATTAAAAGACCAATATTTTAACCAATCAGCTACTGGCCTATGGACCCTTCACTTTACACTCTAGCTATAAAGGGCCATACACTTTATAGCTAGAAGTGATTTTTAACACAGATTCAAGAGCTAGGAATAATGATCTTGACACTCTAGAGCAAAGAGTTATGTTCAATGTACATGGCACAGACTCTACAGTAAGAAACATTGTACTCAGCACAGAATCTGGAATGACCAACTATACTTAACATGGGCTCTAGAGCTAGGACCTACGATCTTGACACAGATTGGAAAGCCTAGGAAGTACAATCTCACCAGAGAATCTAGAGCTTGGGTAATACATTTGCATTTATGGTAATGATCTCATTACTTATTTACTCATTATTCCACAATAGAATCTTTACTTTTTTGACTGAGAATCTAGAGCCTGGGAACTCTCTTCTCAAGAAAGGATGTTTTCTAGACAAAATCGCAAGCATAGGAACTACATTCTTATCCAAGAATCTTGAGTTTACTGACAAGAGCAATTTAAAATGATCTCAATACTCCATATTAGTAATCTCTACTTCTTTGACTGAGAATCTAGAGCCTGGGAACTACAATCTTGATACAGAATGTTGAGCCTTGGAATTACGTTCTTAAAATAGAATCCAAAGACTCCAAAGACCAAAGACTAGGAGTCTTCAACACATAAACTAGAACACAGAACCTAGAGCCTAGAATCTACTATCTTGACAAGAATATAGAGCCTAGGAACTACATTCTCAACACAGAATCTGGACACTTTGGTCCAAGGTTTTTCTAACAAAATCTTGTGCCTAGGTATTATGTTCCTAATCTTGAACGTCATACCAGAAAACATGACTCTAGATGTAGGAACAATACCGAATCTAGTGCTAATAACTGTACACTCCACATATGATCTAGAACTTGCTAGTATATTTAATTTCTCATGTCAGAGCCTAATTAACACATTATTGTGTGTTGCTGTGGTTTTATCTTGCAAGAGTTCCAACTTTTATACTCGTTCACACACACACACACACACACACACACACACACACACACACACACACACACACACACACACACACACGAAAGCACAGTTAGTAACCTCGGTCAGGAGCTCCACTTCTCCTCACGCAAAATAACAGGGTTCAAAAACAGAGCATTCTTTTAGCATGAGAACTGGAAAGACACAAAAAAAGAGAGAGGAACACAGAAAGGAGGACAGAGATGGAAAGGTTTGTCTTTTCAGTGACCATTTACTCTGTCTCTCTTTCCGTATCCATGTGTATAGGAGATTATAATAGCTGTCTGTAACACCAGCCTGACTCCTGAATCCACCCACACTCAATTTCCCACTCTTACCGACTTCATACAAACAGTCCCCCCTCCTGTAATTTCACACACACAAACGTACACTAAATCCAGTAATTAACTACATATTTCTGAAGCATGAACTGTACACAAAGACAAACCATTGTGGATTAGGTTTGGCTTTACAAGTCACCCTAGTGCTGATTAGCATAACATGGATGATTAGTATAATGAGTCTGGGGTGACGTGGCCCTGTGTGTGTGTGTGTGTGTGTGTGTGTGTGTGTGTGTGTGTGTGTGTGTGTGTGTGTGTGTCCAAAATCGTTTTTATTAACGCAGTTTCAAATCATTAGCGTGAAAATCAGCAGTTTACATCTTTAAAACTATTGTAAATAAAATGCCTGCTTAATGTAATGTAAAATCAATTCAATTGGCACAAATGAAACTGATTTAATAAAATTAAATAAATGGAAAAATTGTATTTGTTTACATTTGTTAGATCCTATTTGTAAAAAGAATTTGTCCTTTGCACATGCTCGAAACAAAATAGTTCTGCTTTTATACCCCTGGCATTGTTTTGTATGTTTTCAAGTTCAATAATAATAAAAATAAAATAAAAAACAGTGAAAATGCGAGGAAGTGGGAGGGGAGACTAAACAAACTTGAGGTCCGCCTCTTAATACGTTCCTGAGGGAACTCAGAAAGTTCTGTACATATATATTATATTACAAGTCAATTTTTTATTCAATTTTCTAGATAAAAATTTTTATTTTTTAGCGCTGCTGAATTCTGATTGGTCGGTGCATTTGCAAATTAGGTGCTTGCTTTAAGAATTGCTCATCTGAAGACTTGTCTAGATGTTTTTCGTGTATGGAAGGAGTCTCCAGTGTCAGTGCTTTTTTTCTAACAGTCAGAGGTAAAACTCTTCCCATTTGTATCAAAAAGAAAGAAAAATCTTGTCTTTGTTAAGCTGCTGCTGAAGACGACATGCTGGCGAGCATAATGAACACCATGCTTCGTTTGTTCCGTCATTGTGTGTGTGGGGACAAAAAGTGAGAACTTGTATCATCACAGAAGACGACTGCTAATGACTCGACGTGCTATTGTTCCTCCTTCGTTCTCCCAGCGCCCGAGCGGCTGTGTTTCATTAACACCAGGCAGCGCTGGAACAAAAGCGAGCTCGGCGTAATTGAATCGGGCGAGCGGGACATTAAGTGATTAACTCTTAACGGATTTTCTCGCCTCTTGGCGGAGAGGCTCCTCTGTCTCCTAATTAACTCGCACTCGTTAACTAACTGGATTGCGTAGCTGAGGAAATGGAGGAGGCGCACGACTGAAGAGAGTGATGTCTAATCCTGTTGGTTGGTTTCTTCGTTTAGCTCGGATTCCTCGTAGCCTGGTTTAATAGGGCAGTGTTCGCTGGTCTGATGCCATAACATGGTTCTTATAGGGTCCTTGGAAGAGAAACTCTAAAACAGAAAAGTTTTGAGAGTAATGGTGCTAACTGGTGCTATTCCGGCCATACTACAAAGAGCGAAGGTGAAATTCTGTGTGAAACCGCCTCGAGAGTGAAGAACATCACCGGAAGACAACGGAACTTCAACGACTTAAAACTTAAAATTGTCTAAACTATTCAGGTGCGTGATGATCGACGGAAATCGATCCACATAATCTCACTTTTTCCAGATTTAGCTACATGCGGACGTCACCCTCTTCCTGAAGATAAATGATTCAGCCCAAAGGTCGCCGATTTGGCAGCGTTGTGGAGATCCGGTGCGTAAACGCAGAAGGTGCTTGACACGCTTGGGAAAAGAAGTCTTCCAGGACACATTCCAGAAGTGCGAGGAACACGGGGAGCCCCATATTGCTGTTTCAAAGGTGATAGCTTGTAAATGTAGATAAATAAAGGACTTTCTTGTAAACTGAGCGCGTCTCGAAACTTTTTGATATCACCTTGTATGAAGAACGTGCATGGCCACTATTGGAGAAACGTCCCAAGCCATCTCATTAAAGGCTCCGGATTCCAACTGGAAAAGCACAAGTTTGCAAACCTGGACCCCATACATATTCCAAGCTACTCCTATATTTCAGGAAATGCATCAAATTTTTATTTTTTATAATTTAATAAAGAAATCCCAAACAATTTTATGAACGCAGAACCTCCTAAGGAACCTTGAAGGATTTTCGAGAAAAGAACATGATTTTTTAGCATGGAGACCGGTTTTTAAATCGTAAATCCGTTATAGGTAACTTTGAGTTTGTATCGATCTTTCTAAGGAATTAATAGTTGCTGCATAGATGAAAAAAAATGTAAAATTGGGAATCATTGGAACATTTTCCGAAACCTGGCTACCTGTTCAGAAGTCCATGAGCATTTGAAGAACTCTAGAAACTCTTTCAAGAAACACTATTTTCTCACATACAACATATAGACAAGAGTATTCTGACTTTTTCCAGCTATTTGTGGGTCTTCACCAAACTGTTGGAGGCACTTTATATAGATTTTTTTGTTTGGATGGAAGATCTTCTGTTATAGATCTCTAAACTCCCCCAAAAATCTAGTGGAACATCTGCCCAGTTGAGCGAATGATATTATTATAGCAAATGGAGTGTCAATGTGGAATATAGAACTCACATATGAATCTCAAAATCCTGCTCTACATTGTGGCACAAATCCTGTTTTTTTTCCCCCCTTCATCACAAATCATGTGTTTCCTCTTGGTTTTATCTCTGTTTTCTCCTTCCACGTGAACACACGTGAAGTTGAAAACCGGCTAAACCGCACATCATATGACTGATTTGCATGACCCTGTTTAACACAAAGAGTTTCCTCACACAGACGATGTTCTGCGCTTCAAACAAACGGATAGAGGGATGGACAAAGTTTAAAAAGAGGTGTAACTTAAAAACTTTGTCAAGAGAAAAAATGAAAGAAGTTTGTGGTTTGGGTCTTCAAAGAAAGGTTCAAGTAAAAGATGAAAAAGGAGTGATGTGTAATTGAAGATGGAACGAAGGGAAAAATGAAAGAGGGCAGGATAAACGGTAAAATTATGAAAGAAAGAAATGAAACAGGTGTGAGTGGAAGAGAATCTGATCTCTGTGTGTTTGGGGAACCTCATCTGTGTCCATCGCAACAGTCAAGATATTTTGGAAGGTGAAACTTAAGACTTCAGTGAGTCACAGCGTAGACAAAAAGACAGACATGTAGGTAAACAAGTCAGTCGAAGGAGAAACTTTCAGGTAGGTTTGTAGGTTTCAGGATGGTTGTAGGAGGAGCTTTTAGGTCTCAGGATGACATGAGGAGAAATTTGTAGGTCTCAGGATGGCTAAAGGAAAGACTTGTAGGAGTCAGGCTAGCTGAAGGAGAAGCTTATAGGTTTTCTGTATGCCAGAAGGAGGAGTTTGTAGGTCTCAGGGTGGCTGAATGAGGAGCTTGTAGGGCTCAGAATGGTTGTAGGAAGAACTTGTAGGTCTCAGGATGAGGTCTCAGGATGGTTGTAGGAGGAACTTGTAGGTCTCAGGATGGCTGAAGGAGGAACTTGTAGGAGTCAGGCTAGCTGAAGGAGGAGCTTATAGGTCTTTTGTATGTGAGGAAGGAGGAGTTTGTAGGTCTCAGGATGGCTGAACAAAGAGCTTGTAGGGCTCAGGGTGGTTGGAGGTGGAACTTGTTGGTCTTGGAATAGAAAGAGGAGAAGATTTTAGGTTTTAGGATGGTTGGAGGAGGAACTTTTAGGTCCCAGGATGGCTGAAGGAAAGACTTGTGGAATTCAGGCTAGCTGAAGAAGAAGCTTATAGGTTTTTTTTATGCCAGAAGGAGGAGTTTCTAGGTCTCATGATGGTTGTGGGAGGAGTTTGTAGGTTTCCAGTTGGTTGTAGGAGGAGCTTGAAGGTTTTAGAATGGTTGGAGGAGGAGCTTGCTAATCTAAACCGCCAATTAAAGGTCTGTATATAAATGCCACCGTGTTTTGCCGCTGTTAGGAAGTTAATGGAGTTTCCTACGTTAATCATTTTTTATAATTATGGTTGTATCATCAATAATCTTTCCGTCTGTCTCTTTCTATGTCTCTCCAGAAACACTAGACTCTGTGGCACGTGAAGTACAGAGCCACACCTCTGCCCTCTTGAGAGTTTTATACGGCGACCTCGGCTCGCGTGCTTCCTCTCCGTTGGCCGAACTCTTTACCGATGTTGGTCTTTTTCTGCTGGGGGCGGAGCTTAACCTAGAAGAAGCAACACAACGTTTTTTCCAAGCACTTTTCCCATTGGTCTATGACCAGCTTGAGAAGCGAGACATGGCACCTTTGGATCCTGTCTACCAAGAGTGTGTACGTTCAGTCGGGCGTCGCTCAGCGGCCTATGGTAACGCCCCGATACGCCTCGCTGCGCTGGTGTCGCGTGCTTCGGAGACAGAGCGCACGTTTCTGCAGTCGATGCACCTCGCGGCTGAGGTCATCAACACCACAGACCACGCTCAGCCAAGCCGCGAGTGCCGACGAGCCTTAATGCGCATGCGTTACTGTCCGCTGTGCCAGGCCCTGACGGACAGTAAGCCGTGCATGGGTTACTGCCTGAATGTGCTGCGTGGCTGCCTCGCCAGTCTTGCTGAGCTCGATGCCCACTGGCAAGAATTTGTGCGCTCGCTGGAGGCGCTCTCGGCACGCATGCAAGACGGGGACGAGCTCGAGCGCGTTATTGCAACGATCCCGCCACTCATCACCGATGCTGTAGCACACATGAGCAAGAACGCTGCCAAACTCAAATCACAGGTCAGAAAAGCACCATGAGGGGTTCCAACAGCTATTTCATGACATTACTTTTTTGTTGTTTGTTCCCATAGGGACTTGTGACTATTATCTAATAATTCTCTAACCACTATATATTGTCTTTGTGTGTGTTTGTGTGTGTTGGTGGTGTAGGTCCATAGTCTGTGTGGAGAACCTGTACACTTTGGTCACATCCAACAGAGACCCGTAAGCGACACACTACATCTCGAAACCCCAGAGAAAACCCCAGAAGACACCCTGAGTCACAAAAGAAGGTACATCTTAGACCTTTGTTCTTTTGTTTTACTTTTTATTAAATATTTAATACTTAAAAAAAATTAGGAAAGATTATTTTTTTGTTGTGATTGTGGAACTTTGGGTTCAGAATTATTTTTCGCGTTCAATTGTGTTTCTGTGCCACCTGCTGGACAAACCGATCAACTGCATCTTAAACACATTAAAGCCATAGAAGGATTAAAACAGCTGATTTTTTCCAACCGTATCTGATTCTTCACCACAAAATTCACACAATTGTACAGGGTTGAAAGTGTAAGGAAGATATCCTGCTATACAACTTTTGAACAGCTTTGGAATTAATGTGAACACTGATTGCACCCCAGGCCTCCTCACCTGTCCTACATCAGTACCTGACTTCACTAACACCCTCGGTCTCAGGGTCTCTGAATGCTGATCCAAAAACATCTTAAACAATGGTGTAAAATTTTGTCCATATAGTGTATCTGGCTTGGTAAGATGATTTTTTTTTATTCACTTAAATAGCGTGTGTATAGGTGAGAGAGTTAGCATTGCACGACTTTATAATGAGTAGATGTCGATATTTGTATTATTCAAACAAACAAACAAACAAACAAACAAACAAATAAACAAAAAAATGAGGTGACCAAAAAAGTCATGCTGTAAAACACAACAGCCTATATTTTCTTTCAAACTTGTAAACCCTTTAAATGAATGTTTTTAATATAAATATTTTTCAAATATTTTGCATTATTTTAATCAGACATTGTGTCCAGCAGGAGATTGAATTTTCTTGGTATTTATCCAATTACTCTTAATAGTATTGACATTAATATTAATATAATACACATCATGGTTCCTTAATATATAAAGCTAAAACACATCAAGATAATTTAATTAAATTTAAAATTGAATCATAACAAGAAAATACATTGTCAAAAACTTTGAAGGTGCTTAATGTATCGAATTTGTTGCAGTTCCTATCGTGTCCACCAGGTGGTAGCAGATTAACACATAGACATAAAAAAGATGACCTAAACTTGAAAGAGGCTATAACAGGGATTAAAACGTGTGTGTGTTTGTGTATGTGTGTGCAGGGAATTCCTGACATCTCTACGTCACTATCGGGCATTTTACGGCGGTCTGGCCGACCAGATGTGTGTTCGAGAGTTGGCGTCAACTGACGGACTCGCCTGCTGGAACGGAAATGACGTGGTCAAGAGGTGCAACACAAACGCACACACAGCGTAACAATCTCAGGCCACCAGAGCGAGAACTTTCCCTGGGTAGTGTGTGGGAGAAATATAGAGCATTAAAAAGGCGCTGTTTCCATGGTAATCAGATCAGTCAGGTAAAACGTGACATCATCGATGATGTCGAGACGGAATCCATGGGCCCTGTTGCTCCACGTGTGTGCAAAAGTCTTCATGAGTATGTTTGTATGCTGACGCCATTCACGTGTATGATTGGTTTTCTCTTTGACGCCGCCTCCATTCCTGTCTTGTGTACATGAAGCTCCGCCTCCTGGGAATTTACCCACAATTTGAATTCGATAGCAAGTTGGCGAAATGTCCCAGGTCTCATTTACTTATGACAGAAATGTCCGCTTAAACATCAGTCTCCCTGCAGGGGTTCAGTAAATTTGATGTTTGATTTGTGAGTCTCTCTCTCAAACACACACACACACACACACACACGCACACACACACACATACACACATCACAAAGACCGAAGAAGAAAAATGACTTTTGGAAAAAGGCATTATTCCCTTGTCCCTCTCACTTCCTCATGTCCTCATTTCATCATTCCATTATTCTCGTTCCGTCTTCCATCCCCCCTTCATTTCCTTTGCGTCCTTCTCCCCTTTCTTCCTCATGCACTCCTCTCCGGTCATGTGCATGTTCCCTTCTTCTCCTTTCTCTCTTATCTCCCAAGCCCTTCCTCCTTCGTTTCATTACCTCGCTCGTTATTCATCTCCTCGTCCCGACGCTTCCGAGTCCTCTTGCCCTTCTGACGCTTCTTCCAGCTCTAATATCTACTGTACAACTGTTGATACGAAGCCTTGTGATTTTAAGATCCGTTTTAGGATTTTAATGGCCACTTCACTGTCCCTTGTCACACCTAAAAGCTGCGAAATACGCTTAGCCTCTGTGCGCTGCTCTTTTTTAACATCTAGCGCTCCATAATTGACCTCTAAAAACCGTTAGTGGAGGAAATATGTCCTTGCACATTTAGAGCCGTGTGGAGATTTAAAGAATTTTGAGGTTTGCCGTGCCGGGAGTGTTCTTCTCATCTTCATAATGATCCAAAATCCTGTCAGGTTACCTCAGTTTAGCTAGATAGTGGATCTTTACAGTGATTGTTATGGATAATGCTTTGAAATATATCGATTTTACTCTAAAATCCTTTCAGAAACGCTGTGGAATGACCACAGTTTAGGATTTTTTTAGTAATCGATATGGATAATCCTTTAAAACATAAATATCTCGGCTTTGCTAGCTAGCTCCTTTAATCAGTGATTATTATGATCAATACTTCAAATCCTCTCAGGTTACCTCAGGTCAGCTAACTAGCCAAAAAAACAAACAAACAAAAAAACAGTAAATTACAGACATTTTTAGATTTGAAATTGAACGTATTATAAAATCCAGTCAGTGTAGTTCAGATTGTGACTTTAACATTGAGGAAGTGTGCGACTAAGACTTTAAAATGCATCCGCTAGTCAGTTAGCATAATTACTATTATCTACTATTAAAACTGGCAAAACTTTATTCACTGTATGTACAAATGTAGTGTCACCTGACTTTTCCAGCCATATGTGGCTCTTAACCAAACTGTTACCACCCAATCGTACAGGAAGTCTTCGGATGTGGTAGCATGACATTTTCCCCTCACTTGAAGACCCAAACCTGTTCCAGCATGACAATTCCAGCTCCATGAAGATAAAGTTTAAATGGGTTCGAGTGACTCTCGAGCGACCTGCTATAGAGCTATAGACCCTCTCGAACACCTTTTGGGATGACTGTGAACCCTGACTGCACCTCAGACCTTCTCACCTTCTCACCTACATCATCAGTACACGACTTAAATTCGAGTGACTGGATGAATCTCCACAGAAATCTAGTGGTACATTTTCCCAGAACAGTGGAGGTTATTATAACAGCAAATCGGGACTAAATGTGGAATGGAATGTTGAAAAGAAGCACATAGCGATCAAATGTTCTGGTGTCCACACACGTTTGTTCATATATTGTATAACTGAATATGAAAAATCGATGTAAATCAGGACGCTTTATGTTAGCCAGTAGCCAGCTTTCTAGCATTACCAGGTATGCAAATTAAACCATTATTTATATTTTTTTTAAATGTAGAAATACTTATTATAAAATTTGTTCTGGTTCTCTGTTAGGAACATCTGGAATGAGCACAGGAGTATCCAGTCGTAGCTTAGTTAATAGTGTCTTTGCTATTCGGCTAGTTTAGCTAATCCTGAAAACGTGGACCTGTCCAACAAAAGCCAATCATCGAGCACAATGATTACACTCTTCACGAGAATCACACATTCAACCGACATTGACAACTTCGCTGGTGTAATTTACACACTATACCAATATCTTTGTAGAGATTCAGAGGCGAAACTAGCATATGGCTGAAATCTATAAAAAGGTAAAAAGATGGAGACTAGAATTTGATTATATATATTTGATATATATACACATACACGGCTGTGTATATATATTTGATATATATATACACATACACGGCTGTCTAAACTCTGCTCCTCATGAAGCTCTGAAGCGAGATTAATGCGTTCAAAGGGATTCCCGGACGTTTAACCTGGATGTAAACATTGATCTGGAGTGGTGTTTAGCTCTTTTTTATTAATAATAAATCAGGATTATGTTTGCGGAGGGAGAACCCTGCAGCTTCCCGGCCTTCCAGACCAGCAGTCAGGGTGCAGTTCCTCAGCTCGGCCCGATGGGGGCGCTGCGGTTATTCACACTTTGCTCCTTGAAGTTTCTCACCTTAGTGCTCGTCTCATTCCAGGTTTCATCGCATTATCCTCAGTGTGAAGAGACAGAGATGTAAACAGCGCATCACTGCGGATGATGTCACGGCGCTGAAATTATGATCTTAATTATTAGTTTAGATATTTATACAGCTACAGTCATACATTTAATACAAGTCAATCAGATCAGAACAGTGATCAGATCAGGGTTTTGAGCACAGAAGGATCATACTCATTATTTGAATCAATATATATATATATATATATATATATATATATATATATATATATATATATATATATATATATATATACATTATATAAATTCAATCCATTCATCCATCCATTTATTAATCTGTCTGTCCCTTTTGTTATCCAGTTAGTTTTCTATGTACCTGTCTGTTTGTCTCTCTATTCATCCATCTGTCTGTGAACTTGTCTTTTTTTGTGATTCTGTCCATCAGTCTCTCTTTCTGTCCATCTGTCATCCTTTGTATTTCTCTACTGTATCTCTCTCTCTCTTACACACATAATCTGTCTGCATTGTGCAAACACTAATCTGTTTTTTCCGTCTGTCTGTCTATCAGCGAGGTGTCTGTGTATGTCAGCTTGACGGCCTATTTTTCTATCCGTTTGTTTATTTCTGTCTATCTCTCTTTGTGTTTGTTTATCAGTCTTTCAGTCCCGGTCCTTCTCATTCTCTCTTTCTATCCATCATCATGTTAATAATGTAAATAATTAACACAGTATTCATTTTTCTGTCTCTAACCATCAGTCTGTTAGGATTCGTCTGTCTGTCTGTCATCATCTGGATGTCTGTCTGTCTCTCACTTCGCTGTCTATGTATACTGTGTCTGCTTTTTTATCTATCTATCTATCTGTCTGTCTGTCTGTCTGTCTGTCTGTCTGTCTGTCTATCTATCTATCTATCTATCTATCTATCTATCTATCTATCTATCTATCTATCTATCTATCTATCTATCGTATTCTATTTCTCTTATTCTGTCTGTATCAATCATGAGTATTCAATGAATGAACCTTTTCCGAAATTAAATTGTAATTTTTTTTTTTTTACACAACCGAGATGACACACTTGATTAGTAGTAGAACACAGCTCTACGCGAAAAAGAGAGAGAGTGAGAGAGAGAGAGCGAGAGAGAGAGAGAGAGAGAGAGAGAGAGAGAGAGAGAGAGAGAGAGAGAGAGAATGCCATAGATCACTCAATTCAATTTCTGTTCAGACGTTTATTTAAATTCCGAGACGGAGTCGTATTTATTACGCTGCGCCGTCAAACCCGAAATGAGAAAAACTCCCCGAATACACTTACAGAAAAGTAATAAAACAATCAAATATTAGTCATGGCTATGTTATCACTTACACACACACACACACACACACACTCTCACACACACACACAGAGCGGCATTCACTTTCACTGTGATGTACTGTATCTTTCTGTGTGTGTGTGTGTGTGTGTGTGTGTGTGTGTGTGTGTTGCCACGTGCCAAACATCAGACTCTCATTCGGTTCAGATACTCTGACCTGCAGACGGGAGGGCACAGCTGAGGACCGTCCAACACACACACACACACACACACACACACACACACACACACACACACACACAGGATAAGGGGATTCATGTGCAATAAGATGTGCTGCTGCTGGAATATCAACACATTAACTCCCCTGTAATCATGAGTAAATCCGACCTGCTTGGCAGAAGGAACCGCAGCCGCAAGGATGAAACAGCAAACAAGGGCACAAGAGCCTACGATGGATGACGGAAGTAGATTAGGAAGCAACATGACAAGGAACCAGTTAGGGATCTTTGAACAAATAGTAGAAAGGTGACGAGAGGACGTTGAAGCTACAAGGTGGAGATGATGGTGATAGCAAGGGGGATATATAGAGCAAAGGGAGAAGGAGACAAGGAAAACGAGGAGGGGATGAAGGAGCGATAAAGCATGGGGAGAGGATGGGACACGGGAGGAAAGGACTAAAAGGTAAAGTAATTACGGATCAAGGGAGCAAGGCGATAAGGGAGCAGCAAGACGAGGGGACGAGGGAAGGTGGAGAGAGGTTTCTCAGAACAAGGAGACAAGCATATATATGTTTTTAAAGCATGTGCATCTCCATTAATGAGTCCGATATGATTCACATCTCAAGGATTTATTAAAGATACATACGAAGCAGCTACGATTCGATTCATTGGTGAATGCATGATGCGCCGCGATTCGGTATGGTACAGATCATTTACTTTTGTTTCATTGCAACAGACAGACAGCAAATCATCAATTTACTTAAGTGCCTTCTGACTTCAATGCAAAAAAAACAAAACAAGATGAAATAAAACCAGACGTTTTCTGTTGTGTCTCCAGGAAGACGCAGCTCTACCGCTTCCATGTTAATCGGTATTCCATTTGACTCTCAGGACACGCCCCGGTTCTCCATAGTGTTGTGTTGCTTCATATATTCAGCAGCGGTGCTCAGAGAACGCGCTCGAAAAACGGTTTAGCGACGAGAAATCGATCTACATATCCATATATATATCAGCATTTACATTCATCCCAAAGCTGTTCTTTGTGCAAGTCAAGTTTATTTCTATTGCGTATTTTATAACAGACATTGTCTCAAAGCAGCTTTACAGAAATTAACAGTGAAGGTTGAACGATGTGTGCTTATCCCTGATGAGCAGCAGCGTCTGTGGCAAGAAAAACCCCCTTAGATGTTATGAAGACGAAACCTTGAGAGGAACCAGACTCAAAATGGGAATCCATCCTCATTTGGGTGACATCAAGTGTGTGATTATAATTCTTTAAACAATACAGAGAGAGTGAGAACTAACATGAGCACTGGAGTGTAAGAAAATTTCATGCTAGCACATCCGAAATCGTCCTACACGATTGTGTGTCTTCAGCTTTGTGGTAACAGTTTTGGAAAGAACCACCTATTTCTGGAAAAGTCAGGGGTCCCAATACATTTGTCCATATATAGTCCAAATATTTCCAATCTACAATATACTGCCAATATACTGCACTCCACAGTATGACAGTGCGATTTGGAACACAGCCCATGACTCAGGTGTTGACAGGTAGATGGAACACGGGGAAATTTGGAATCAAAACCCATCCTGAAGTCAAAGTAGTGCTCTTTTTTATGGGGGTTTGAGATTCAGTAGTGCATGCTCGCGTGTGTGTGTGTGTTTAGGGTTTCTGTGTAGGTTTTCCCGTCTTTTCCCTCGTTTATTAGGGTTAATGTGCTGCACCCTTCTCATCCTCCAGAGTGCAAAGATGAACGAGCACTGCGCCGCTGGATTAGGACACAGCAGCTGTGTGTGTGTGTGTGTGTGTGTGTGTGTGTGTGTGTGTGTGTGTGTGTGTGTGTGTGTTCTCTGTGAATCGATGAGACTGCAGCTGCCTGTTTGTTTCTAATGTCCTGGGTATGACCCTTTGGACCTCTCTCTCTCTCTCTCTCTCTCTGTCTGTCTGTCTGTCTGACTGACTGACTGTCTGTCTGTCTCACTCTATTTATTGGCTCTATGTTTATATTACATATAGATAGAAAGTTGGACACTGACATCTGGACTGATTGTCTATTTGATGTCTGGATTTGCCTGAACGTCTGTCATATAGCCAGATAACTAGATTGTTAGACAAATCTATTATGTTAGAGGTAGACAAATAGAACGGACAGATACCCTGCGGTGGATGATCAGTCAGTTGGGTAGACAGAAACAGATGTTGAGGACAGGAGAGGTGAATGGATGGATTGACAGAGTGAAAGGTTAACACCGGATCAGCACATCTCTACGTTCCTGACCAATCAAACACCATCTATCCAATGAGGCACCTAATTTTGGTCAGATTTGAAGACAGAAGTGCAGGAATCGTTCTGGGGAAAAAGAATGGAGGACCTGAAACAAATAAAAAAAAAAAACGTATATCAGATACGAAGTGGTATCAAAAAGTTTCACCTGCCAGCAGATGGCAGCACACGGCTACATGCACAATCACAGGGAGCACCGACCTTCATAAATCAAAATGTTACAAAAGGAAGCTGTGCGACTGTACTATTCTGAGCCAGATTAGAAAAGAAGCTAGATCGCTAGATTGGATTGTACTTGTAAATAACCGATTAATAAACGGTTAGAATTGATACTAAATAAAAAAACACTTTTTTAAATCCCTATTTTTATTCTTTGATATACTTCATACTTTTATTATACTTTATATTTTAAAAAAATTCTATTTACATGTTGAACAGCCGTAACAAAGCATTTAACTACAAGTCGTACTTTGTATGAATGTGTACGTGTTGTAAAATAGTATCGAACTTTATTAAAAGAAAAAAAAATATCCTGAATCATGGAAATGTGTTAAATGATATAAATCTGAATATGCATGAATAAATTACTAAATCTATTTCTACAATTAATAATCGATAAATAATAGATAATATAGCGCTCTCGTTGCAGCGCGCAGTCTCGCGTGTAAAAAACGGACGGCCCGTAGCGTCGGTGGTTCGCCTCTAGAGGCCGCTCTCGTAGTGACGGCAGACCCGAAGCCAGAAAAAACTCTCAGTATGGGTTTTTGCCGATAGTTTCAGCAATCAAATACCGGTGCCAATTAATTGGCAAAAGCGATGAATCGGTCGACCTCAAATGAAAAATCATTGCTTATCTCATTACAGAGTGATTTTGAAGGTCCAAGTTGTGATGAGGTCAGAGCTTCTCTAAAACACACTCCCTCGCTTCTCGTTGATGAACGTGAGGAGCGAAGGTTTAACTGATGTGGTCCAATCCCATAGAAGAGCTACTGTAAAACTGGATGAATTGTTGGAAAAAGCTTTGTATGTCAGAACATACAGATCATCACAGAATGCTGACCCATGAATACCCTATAAATTCTATCAGACCAATGGAGCAATGGAGGAAGATGGCCTGAGGTTTTCTTTCACGTCACGTGGACAGCTTGTGTGTAAGAGATGGCACCAGGATGCACTATGGTAAGAAGGCAAACCTTAGTATGATGGGTGGGGTGACGGGGAAACCTCGGCATGCATGCGGATGGACATAAAATCCTATGTTTGGGTTTGGGTGTTGACCAAATTACGAAGGTTTTAGTCTGGTTGATGAGATCAGTACAATGAGACTTAGTAGTTTGTACATTTGGCTTTTGCATCTAATCTACTGATATGGATTCTTCAGCGTTTTATGTACAGCTTCAAGAATTTCTCTTCAAAGGAGAAATTCCTGACATTTTTCCGCATTTCGAGGGAGTAAACGAATGAAGGGTGGAAGGAAGGAATTAATTTATGAATGAATAAGTAGAACAAATCTTTAAACATTTTATATATATATAAAATATATATATATATATATATATATATATATATATATATATATATATATATATATATAAAATACACATAATTATATACACGTCCATATTACCCAAATGGAGTCTAACAAATTATTTAATAACATTTTTCCATTATTTAATTTATTTAATCAATTTAATTCGCGCCTATTTAATCGGTTATTTAATGCGATCAATATAATAAAGAATTGTTTTGCATTCATTTGATTTATTTTATTTTTTATACATTTTTTTTTTTTATTTTATTGAAATTTTTCCCTGTTATTGGTAATGTTCACAAAAAATATATAAAAAATAAAAACAGAACCAATTTTAGGTTTTGCATTTCTTCATAAATACCGTGTAAAGTTTGCAGGAGAGAAGTTTATTTAAGCTTCTAATGTCCGTGGAAGACAGATAACCTATTTTAAGACTTCGGCCCTGTTGGACAAATTAAGACTCTTTTTTTCCTTTCGAGAGAACGATTGCATACTTACTAAAGTTGCGTTGTAAGAAAGAACTTTGTGCATGCTTATTAAACCAATTCATCTGTATTCTGTTTCTCTGTCTGGGAGTGAAAATGGTAGCGCAGCAACCTGGCCATGGTTCACCCACATGGATGATGCCGAAGGACAGAAGTGCTCCGTTTTGTGCCTCTTGTCCTAATTTCATCAATGTGTCATGGTGAACCTTGGTGCATCTCCTGAAACACACCAGAGAGGGCAGACAGGCAGGGCGGGAAACCGAAGAAAGCTTGAGTTGAGTGGTTTGAGGAGGCGATGAGGAAATGTATTTAAAATTCGAAAAACATCACATTCTAATACTGGCATTAATAAGTCATGGAAACACTGGGAAAAGAAAGACAGATGGAGAGCTAGATAGATGTATAACAACGAATATATTAGAAAGAAAATAATAATCTAAAATGGTATTGTGAGAACTGGATTTGAACTACAATCAAAAATGGAAAATAATGCAGAATTATGAATGAGTTACTCGGAACACCTCGGCAAAGCATTGTTCTCTCACAGCATCGCCTTTGGCTTTGTCTTCGATCCCGTCCTCAAATTCTGAGCTCTCTTGAGCCTTCCTCAGGTGGAAGTTCCTGCGTGACCCCCAGACATATGGTGGGGAGGATGGTACATGAAGTACCAACTGTTGGCACGAATTCTGCTGGCACAAATTCTGCTGGCACAAATTCACCACCATAGGGGTTTTTATTATTTTGAAAATCTTCTCAGCAATGACACTGGCTGCTGGTTTGGCGTAACAAGCTCTCAAGACAGAAATATATTCCTTATGCCATAGAAGAAAAGAGCCAACAGGTGGTTATAGGTCCTGCCTGACCAAAGTGGTGTACTCGATGACCCAGAACCAGGAAAATGATCCAGAACCCTGGCCTGGTCATCACACACAGCTTGGAGCTCTAATGGTAAAAATAGCTTTCTGTTTCTGTAGTTCCCATTGTTCTCCTGGGGCTTTAATCCAGATGTGACATCAATAACCCCCCCTCTGGATTGGCAGCGGGCTTTGGAGCAATTCAAGGCCATCTGCTTGTGTCTCGTCTTCCATTGCTGATACAAATAACTCAGATAATAGCTCTTCGGTGACTGTGGAGAATTCTCCAGACAGTGGTCTTTGACATGCCAAATGGAAGCCACCTGATATGAGGCATCACCGGTCAGTCAGAATAAAACTAATAGGACGTCACTGATGTGGCCCTAATCATGAGGACACTCTTGGCTCAGCGTCCTCATCAAAACAGCAATCAAAATATCTCACTAGGTGTATTTAAGTATTATAAAAATAACTGTACTAGACGAAGTACCGTATTTTTCGGACTATAAGCCGCTACTTTTTTCCCACGTTTTGAACCCCTCGGCTTAAACAACGAAGCGGCTTATTTATGAATTTTTCCTGGGTTTTTCCCGGTTTCACAAACTTTAAGCCAAAAAACTGAACCCCATAACATTAGACCAATGAAATTTCCGAACAGAAACAAAAAACGCACCTCACCTGTGTCCTGAGCTGCACGGCTTCGGGAGAAAAACTTTCACCGGTGTTGATTTTTAAACGCACAACAATGCCAAAAGATAAACTCCCGAGAGAAATAGTTGTAAAAGGAAGGAGGAAGACAGTGAACAATGACTTTCTTGGTCGGCTACTGTTTAGATACAAGCCGTTGTAGCGCGTTGAGTCTGGGTGAAGGGAGAGCTCGCTAACTCCAGTTGCAACAGAAATCATATAAGCACAGACAGGTTTCCAAAACTCGTGCTTTTTTATTTTTCTTGGCAACAGCGTTACAGGTTAGTCAAAGAAACTTAGAAATGAGCATCAGAAAATAATAAGGACATATTCCTCGGTCTCCACACATGCAGTAATACCGGAAAAATGCGGCGCCAGGCAATTCCCAAAATACCGCTATGGTCCTAGAGGAAGCGCAACATATTTCACCTGTTACACCGTGTAACAGACACTGTCTTTCATTAAAGCCTGTGTAAAGTTCATTAGTTCATTAATGCAGCTTATAGACAGGTGCGGCCTATTTATGTTTAAAATAAAAATCTTTGTCAAATTCAGTGGGTGTGGCTTATATATGGGTGCGCTTTATAGTCCGGAAATTACGGTACCTGGTTCTGGAAGCAGTAACACTGGTCTACAAATTTTGGAAGATTATCAACCTCCGTGATAAAATGTGGTAGTTCTCACGTATTTTGATTAGATTAATTAGAAAACCGGTTAATGAAGGTGCAGTTTGGCTAAAGTTTTGAGAGGTTTCACGATAAACAGTTATATTTATCTATACACAGGTGAGTATTTTTGCCTACAGGGGGGGGTGTCTGATGAACATGATGCCTCATAACTTCTCAACAAAGTACAGTAAAAGACTGAAAATGGTACCATATGGAAGTTTATTGGAACCATGTCGTTCAATCTGATGTTAGAGCCCGTATTCTATAATTATCTGATATTCACGTATGTCATAAGCTTCAAAACTGTATCATTTTGTGATTCCATCTTAATATCCTGGAAAGCTACACAGCAATGGCAACCCACCCACAAATCGGTCAGTTTTGCATGGGGGAAAAAGCGTGAAAGTCAATGAATAAATGGAAAATTGTTATATGGTAGGAATAGAAATATACATTTATAATGATTGGTGTGACACCATTTTCATTGCTATATCACATTTTCTATAAAGGTTTTGGAGCATGATCGCAAATTTTGAATTATTCGAATGCAATTTTGACCTCGAATTTGGATAAACTGCAGCTAGAACTCAGGACTTAAGTCACTCAGGACTGAATTTTTTTTTTGTTCGTGACCCATTTCTGGTCAGATTTATCTACTTTTATTTCCGAGGCTTTCTCCTTGCAAACCAGTGTTATGGGTTGCCAATTCTCTGCAATTAATTTTTTTTTATCATTATTTTTTACTTTTACGAATCCAGCCATTAGGGTTGCACAAGCCAGTGCACTTTTAAATGGGCCGGGTTGCGTTAGGAAGGAAATCCAGCGTATCGCGAATATGCTGATTTATTAATGTTACTACATTTCCAGAAAAAATTTTAGCTAACCGGCGTACCTGCTCATAAAGTGTTATTCAGGACTGGTACTATTTTTGAGAGCATATAAAAACAGCAGATATTCCTCTTTCTGCTCTGCATTACTACTCCGATTAATTTGTGATAAATCACATAGGTAAACACGAGTTCTAACCAATGATACAGTGCTTAAAAAAAAAAAAAAAAAGAGGTAGAGTGCTACATGATGATGATGAAGCTAACAAATGTTCAAAAGCACTGACAGCTGAAGAGCATAAGGTAGAGTGCTAACAGATGGAGCGTGCTACGAGACAAGGTAGAGCGTAAACAGACGCTGCCTGCCTTTCACTTGTCAGAACGCAAGCATTAAAACGCTAACCCTTACAACGGTGACACTGTAATTTAGGGTTTAGCGCGACGTGGTTTGCGTGAGTCATTTGGCTGCGAAATTTTTTTTTTTGTTCTCGGTAAAGGAGCTAGAGTCGCCGATGTGGCAGGTTAATTTAGCCCGTGTCCTCTCTGACAAGCTAACAGCTGTTTGTCTGTGATCTTCACCTCTACCGTGCACTAACGCGAGCTCATTAAACTTACACATGGTGAGATGCACACTCGTCACACGTCCTATTTTTCGGGTTTTTATATTTAAGAACAGTCAAAGGTGGGTCTCTCACACACTGGCCTTTATGTGACTGCCCGAGATGAACGAGGTGCTCGATTAAAGTTCAGAGTTCACACAATGTTGGAACGAATAAGAAAAATGAAACTGAAGAGAAATTGTGTGAAAATTATCGCGTAGAACACGGGAAATAGGATTTCCGCATGAAAGATACCTGGTAGCAGAATTATTGCCACCCAGTGAATAGATTAATGCACACCATTAGAACCAAATAGGAAAATTTGCTCAAGTAAATAAGTAGGCAGGCAAACAATATTCAAATGCCCTAAGTTTTAGAATTTACTCCAAGGGGCCCAAGTTTAAATTCTATAACACTACACAGTTTGTAACAGTTGCAGTGAGCCAAGCTCTTGCTCCGTGTCAAGCTTACATTGTGTACCTCCTGAACTTCCAAGTTTTAAATCTTGTTTGGGAAATTGGAACATTTGATGCTTCAGGGAAAAATGACCTGTCATGTGTTGGGGCTGTTTTGACCCTTTCATGTAGACTAATGTACCATGGTATTCCATGGAATACAAGGTGGTATCAAAAAACTTGCTCTTTTTACTACCTTCAAAATAGTCCAATTTCACAGCAATATAGCATTCCCAGCATTCCTGCCACTTCTGGAATGTGTCCTGGAAGTCTTCTTTTCAAAGCGTGTCAAGCACCTTCTGTGATTCGTGCCGGGTCTCCGCAACAGTGTCAAAACAACGACCTTTGAGATGGACCCTCATCTTTGGGGAAGACAGCAAAGTCCGCAGGAGCCAAATCCGGAGAGTAGGGTGGGGTACAGTGGTGCGATCATGTTGATTGGTTGCCGATGTTCATCATGAATTGAAGGGTTTCGGCGGTCGAGCTTGTCAAGGGTCTTCCAGATCTCTCGTCGTCTTCCAGTAATGCACTCTTGTTTAAAACAACTCGAATGACATCTCGTTGCAGCATCGCAGTATGTCAAACGTGAATGAATTTCACATGTGCGCTTTGTTTTAACCTGCTGTACCTGATGAAATTGCAGACGTGGTCGGAATAGCACCAGTTAGCACCATTAGTCTCGAAACTTCTTGATACCACTTCATATCAGCATAAGACTATAGAAAAAGATACCAAGATCAAGACTTCATTCTCTCAGAGGTGTGGCAAGTGGGCAATAATATTGAGAACAGTGCACTAGAATCACCTTTTGCTCAAAACTCAGGTGTGTCAATATATCTGGATCCGACTTCAGACATACAGATAGAAATCTAAATATACAGTGACTAAATATACAGAAGGAGAGACAGAAAGATAGATGGATTATTGATGTTTTTATGGAAATCTGCAGTGCCGCTACTGCCCACAGTTGAAAAAGTACCGATTGGGTAAATGTAATTTTTTTTTCTTCTTTTTAATAAAAAGCGGTCTGTGTGTGTTCAATATCTTGTGCACCACATTCTAAAGTGTTCTGCTCGTCTATTTTGTCCCCAAGAGGATGTTTAATTAGAGCCGTCCTGGTTCGAGTCCAGCGTGAGGAACTGCCGCTCGGCTTCATTAGCTCTGGGGCCGAGCTAGCCAGCGGAAAATTACAGCCGGTTTTAATGTATGCACTCTGAATGCTAATTGTTTCACTTTGCCTAGGTGTAGTGCACATGAAAATCTTAAGGTACCCAACTGGAAATAATAATAATAAAAAAGGAGGCATCGATACGGAAAAACAAAACCATTCGTTTAGAAGTCGTGGTGGCGATAAAGAGACCCGCCTGGAAAGGCTGTGTCTCAAACTACATAATACTACCCTAAATAGTGTTTTGACACACTAACCCAAGCTAGCCGGCGGAAAATTACATCAGTTTTTTTTTTAACGGACGTGTTCGTAATGTTAATCGTCTCACTTCACCTGGGCTAAGCAAGTTCATAAAGCGTGCCGGAGCAAGAAAAAGAGTTATAAGTCCCTCCTCATCAGCAAATTACACCTTCTGGTCCCAGCAGATGTTCCCTGAAAAGTAAGTGAAGGCAAAGTATATTTTATTTTAGTGCCACTACTTTCGGCTTTCAGTGGAACTTTGCAGAGTGGTTTTATCCGACGGGTCTCACAGACAAGGGTAGTATCACGTTTTTCCACTATATACCTTGTATGCTTTGCTAGGAAAGGTGCGTTTTCACAGAAACATGTAAGAACATAGTAGTACAGTGTAGGAACAGAACACTGTGGTGTGAGGCAAACAGTGTAGGGCTACTAATCCGGATAAATCTAAAAATGGCGTTCTTCCTAAAAATGCTTCGCATCCACACTTTCCTAAAAGTTGATGATCCACACTGAAATGTCTGAAAATGCTCACATCTGAACGTGAACGTGTTTTTGAAACCCTCCGTTTTTACACGAAAATGGCATGTTCAAAATGTTTTTGTCAACTTAGAACGTCGTCACCATGTGGACGGAAGGGCAAAAACAGAGGGGAAAAATATGCACAAATTAGTGTGGACATGGCCTAAAGACATTCTGATGATGAAGGCAGAAGCAACTGTCCCCGGTGCAGGAGGGGGGCATTAATGTTGCCAGGGTCATAACATGTTAAAGGTTTGGTTAGCCAGGTGTCTCCCATTACCAGTTTTCCCCATATAAGTTTTGCATCACTTGTCTGGGGGGGTACCCTCTATATGGGTTGGCATCCAGTGTTAGTGTAAAGTTTTTTCCACATTAGGTGTTTTATCATTTATATGGTTTGTATTCCTTGTAAGAGTTGTTTCCATATAAAGGTGGTTCTCCCTTTAAGGTTGTATCAGTTTAAAGGTTCTTTCCCCTATAAGGTTTGTATTCCCTGTGGCTACCCTTTAAGGGTTGTCTTCCTTTGAAGGTTTGTGTTGCCTATAAGAGTTGTATACCCTAAAAATGGTATCCCCTATAAAGGTTGTATTTCACATAAGTTGTCGATCACATCACCTGTAAGTGTTGGGTCCCCCCATAAGCGCTTTGAATCCACTGAGTCCTGTGAGGGCTTGGATTTGTTATATAGGAGTTGTCTCACCTATGAGGTGTTGGTATACCCTGAAAGGTGTATGCATTCATATAGGCTGTGCACTCTGTAAAGTGTTTGACCTCTTCAGAAGTTGTCGTCTCTATAAACTTGTGTCTCGACAGCTACTTATTGTCCTTTGTGGTCCAATGATCAAGGATTTTGGGTTGTCTATGAATGCCATCCAGTTTCTTGAAAAAAAGCTCACAACCAGTGTAAACTAGCTGGCACTACTGAGATTAGCAGTAGCATCGAGAACATATACGAGTTATTCTTATGGTTCCATGAGTTGTACGACATGACAGTTTTGACCTAGTAAAAAGGGATAAAATTCACTAAAGTATGGGCACAAAAAATACACAAGCAACCGATTGCTCAAATCTGGGGTACTTCCCAGTTGTCTAGAATCTTCAAAGTCTGAGCAACTGTGTTTTCACTGTTTACAAGTTTTTTACTCAGACTTCTTTTACCTTTGTCTTAACTTAAAAAAACAACACGTTGCCACAGCAACAATTGCTGCACTTTTTGAGAAAGCTAATTAAGAAAAGACCTTGGCAGAGTTCATATTTTTGTGTGTGCATTGGGTATTTAATTTGCTTGACCTGTGCAAGGTGAGCATGCAGAAGAACTATATATAGAGAATATATATATATATATATATATATATATATATATATATATATATATATATATATATATATATATATTCTTCTTACAGATGGTGTGTCTCTGTAGCTTTGCTTTGTCTCTCAGGTTGAAGGAGTTGCTTTACCATCTTGTTTTTCTCTAAAGGTCACACGGCAGGCTTTCGCGGAAGATCGTGTAGTGATCTGATAAAACAAGGCGAGGGTGGAGGGATGTTTGGACTCGCTTTGGCGAGACATGCGCGTGTTTGATCTGCTTGCGACCTGAAAGTCGGATATTGAAGCGCTGCCGCTAAAGCCTTCTGGGGTTGAGCCCCAAAACCACCTCGAACATTAAACTAGGGGAACCGGGGCTTTTAAACCCAGGCTGAAGATAAAGAGATCGAGTAAGGGCATTGTGTCTACAGGGAAATCAAGGGTCAGTGGCTTGGCTAAGATGGGACTCAACAAAGCCTACCATTCGGAGAAAATGCATTATTTAAATCAAATGTTTATTGTTAGGGTTGCGAAATTTCCAGGAATTTTCAAGACTGCAAACATTCCGTGGGAATAAACTGGGACTTGATCAAATTGCAGGTTAGCCAATAACAATCTTGCAGGAAAATCTTGGTAAAAATAAGCAGATTTACTGCAATTTCAGTAGAATTTCTGCTCTGCATATTCATCAATCACATGCACACAGCATGCTTACCGCAGGGTTACTGAGGCCACGCCCCTGCATGCACTGTACAATTAAAGTAAAAAATGTCATTAGTTTGCATGCATGTCAGCTTATGAGCAAACAAAATTATATATATATAATATATATATATATATATATATATGAGATATAGTTTATTATTAATTCACATACAATTCTGTACATTCCTGGAAAGTTTCCAACTTGAAATAGTTTCTGGAAATTTACCGGAGTTTTGGAAAGACATCAAAAAGAGACATTTGCTTTGTGGACGCCTTCCTTTTTAATTCCAAATTTCGGACGGTATTCCAATTATTAGAGTCGGTTCAACTTTATTGAAATGCATTTAGCGTCTAATCAGAAGTGCAAATGTATATAAATAAATCTAATATAAATGTATAAATTTTCTCGCATTTCCTTTATTTGACATTAAAGAGCCAAACTCTTCCTTCTTTCACCTCATTTGTTTCCCTTTTTTAATTTCTTTTTTATAGTTTTTTCGGAGGCAGTTCGTTCTTTCTAGTGCTGTTGGAAATTTCTACGTAATACTCCTGGACCAGGCTGCCTTTAGAGACCCCTACTTTGCCCAGGGCTCATATTCTGGGCTATAACATCTTCATATTCTGTAATCGCCCCTGATTTGAACTCCAGCAACTCCTCTGACTCACTTCTGTTACAAGCTGGATGTCGTTATTGGGCAGCGTTGAGCCGTTTGCATAAATTTGAATAAATGTATTGGAGGTGGTAGAAATCTAATGCATAAGAGTTACTGAGTCCTGTGTGTGCTTGTGTGTGTGTGTGTGTTTGTGGCATGTCCAGGATGACAACGAGGCTTGATCGTTATCTTCTCAGGAGGGCTCATTTCGATGCGTTTCCATGGTTACGTCAGGTCACACTGGTGGCCCATATAGTGTGGACGCGTCTACAGATTGTCGATCGTGTTTACGGGAGACTAGGTTTGGGACACATCCACATTGATGGGGCAGTAAATTGGGGTGCTAAAGTGGGTATTAGTGTGGGTGAGACACGTGGCCAGGGGTCTAAAGTCCAACCCCTGTGCCAAGGTGTGTTTCTTTTTCCTTTCACTTGATGTGGTAGCATATTGTTTTAACGCTAAAAGAAGTGCCCTTGCGTCCAATCACTGACTGAAAGTTGATTTGTCCACCTTTACCCTAATTATATATAGTACATATATATAGCTCTCATAAACACAATCAAACCACTTGGCCATGTCCCAATTTCACACCTTTTGACTATATAGGCCACGTAAACACCATCTGTAGGGATAAAATAGAAAAAAAAAATCATAAATCCACACAGCTGGCTGTAACATGAATAGCTGTCAGTATGAATGTATATATTACCGTGAAGATACAATGGAAGGATCCATTTTGTTTTAAGGATTGGGGGGTTACCAACAGACAGAACTTAGACCCCTTTGAAGAGCTGTAATTTAAAATTCATTCCCAGCAGCTGGAGCTCGAATGCCTGCTGTTCTCTTGGCGAAACACGTGTTCTTGGTTCACATCTGGAAATCTGCGACTCGCTATGCCTTATTTATGCGCTACCTCAGGAAGCCCTGCCTAGTGGAGCAGATGTGACACGGCGTTATATATATATATATATATATATATATATATATATATATATATATATATATATATATATATATATATATATTTTTATTTTTTTTTTTTTGTCAAAAGAAATTATTCAGGGAAAATTAAAAATAGCTACAAAGTCCCTTTCATTCATAAATTGTCCTTTGCTAGTTTTCACGCTCATCCCCAGTGACTAGCGTGCTCTATCTGGGTAAGCTTCGTTGTGAAGAGAGTGGATTTGGATCGTAGAGACCACAAGCTACCACTGCTGGGCCCTTGATCAAGGCCTCCAACTGAGATAACGGCATCTGCCAATTGCCGTAAATGCTAGCAAACCTAGCTCTTGATCTCAATCGCACAAAAATGCTATAAGAGCTATATGTTATCGAGCTTGCCAAAGAACTTTCCTACTTGCTTAAAATCGAATAGATCACTACTGCTGTAAAGGGAATGTTAGCTAGCTATTTAAGCTAGTTATTTAATAATTTAGTTCCCTGCTTGCTACTTTGAGAGCTGGAGAGGTAGCTCATCTGGCTAGTCATATAATTGAATATCGTTTGCTAAATCAGACTTAATTAATCCGGTTTTGTGATTGGCCAATTAAATACTGCACAAGCCCGGCCCCTTGCTAACCCAGATTGGCGTTTCAATCGGCAAAACCTAGACCTGTGTATTGATTTTTTGTTTTGGTCTGTACGTTGAGGGCTTAGTCCTTTTCCAAGTGGTGTGGTGCATCCCAACACCCATTATGTTGTCTTTCTTCATGTTATATATCAAGCTAGCTAGCAAAATGACCAGCCTTGGATTTTAGCAAGCTCATGGCTAAGATTTAATCTGGATTTTGTGTTAATGTTAGCTAGCTACTCTAGTAGCCTCTTCTGGCATGGAGAGCGATTGCTGCTACATATACAGTAAACCTGTCCTGTTTACTTTGTCCATGTTTATGCTAAAAAATAAATAAATACAAAATCCTATCCCTATGTTTCTTGCTATGGCAGAGACTATAGAAACTGATTAGCATGTAAAAGTACTTGGTACTTTTTTCAACATATCTGAGGTAAACCTTTACGTTCCAGATCATTCCGTCTTGCTAGACTTACTAGTCCCGCTGTGTGTGTTAATGACTTCTTGGCTAATTAAACGGCTAGTTCCAGCGCTTGCTCTCCTCAGAAGCTCAGCGAACAGCGCCGTTGTTTTTGTTTTGCCACTGTGAAAAAAACACTACATCGCAAGTTGTGTCTAAACCACAGTCTCGTGTCAGGAGCCAAACGCCAAACTTCACACTTCCCTCACAGTGCTGGCAGAAAGCGAAAAAAAATTGTGCAAGGAGAAAACAACAATTTTCTGCAGTTGGATCCCGGGGGGGTTGTGTTAACCTCGCACGTTATGGCCGCCATATATTAAAGGTATATTTCGGAATGCGCAAGGGATTGTGGGAAATCGCCTGATGGATCGACAGCGATATAGAGATTCGTGGTGTGTGTGTGTGTGTGTGTGTGTGTGTGTGTGTGTGTGTGTGTGTTGGGCTTTTATTATTATTTATTATTTATGAGGGTCTGTTCACTCTCTGACCACAGATATGAGAGAATTGCACTTTCGGAGGACATAAATCGCTCTAAAATGCCACTTGTGTCTCATAGACTATCCCGCCATCCTGTTCTGGCGGCTTATTTACTTCCTGTCATGAGACAGACCCTGTAATCTGTTAGCACACTGTACAGAAATGCTCAAGCAATGTGTAATATTGATATCAGCCTTACACAGAGGGAAGGCGGGCCATAGTAATAACCTACGCTAAGCTAAAACAGTACAGCGTGACTGCTAGCAATGAGAGATTTAGCCAGACATGACGAGCTACTATGTCTACTCCTTAGCAAGATATCTGGCTGCATTTCCTGTTTTTACGAAATCTGGGCCGAGTAAAAACGAGACCCGACACACCAGTAGCTCTCAACCGATTAAATCTGAATCACCGCCGCTGATTGGTTTTTACGCACAGGAGGAATAAACACGTGCGGTCTGAATGAATGAACAAAAAGAAAAAAGAATATAAACAGACACTGCATAGCAGGTGATAGATAGATAGATAGACAGACAGACAGACAGACAGACAGACAGACAGACAGGCTGGATGATTAATTGACTGACAGCATGATTGATTGATTAAATGAATAAATGATTGTTTGAATGAAAGCCAGACAGACAGACAGACAGACAGACAGACAGACAGACAGACAGACAGACAGACAGACAGATAGATAGATAGATAGATAGATAGATATATTGGATGATTAATAGACAGACAGCATGATTGATTACATTAATGATTGTTCGAATGATAGATTGAAAGACAGACAGACAGACAGACAGACAGACAGACAGACAGACAGAAAGAAAGAAAGAAAGAAAGAAAGAAAGAACTTGGCTAATGGTGTTGCATTATTGATCAGGACACACAGATTGCGGCTCGCTCCTGTATGCCCCCCTGTAGTGTGCACTACCTAGTGATGTTCCTTCCCGGATTGTGGAACATGTAGGAACGTAAATTACTTTTATCAGCTTTAGCGGGAGGCTAGCGCTGTCCGCGCATGCTATGTCCCAATCACATCTCTCTTTCTGTCTCATCACGCTCATATTCAGTGTGACCCACACACACACACACACACACACACACACACACACACACACACACACATGTGTATATATATATATATATATATATATATATATATATATATATATATATATATATATATATATATATGAGAAATCAAGCCGCATTTATCAAACTTTAGTCCTGACAAGAAAACAGAAAAGAAAGAAATGTAATCATAATAATAATAATAGCGCCACAAAATACAAATAAAGAAAGATGAATGAATTAAAAGTGAATGAATGAACGAACAAATGAATTCAAGAAAGAGAAATAAAGAATGTATGAAAGAAGAAAGTGGGAATAAGAGAAAAGTGAAAGAATGGACCATAGAAAAAAGGAGAAATAATAGATTGAATGATTAAAATATAGTGAAAGAAAGAAAGAAAGAAAGAAAGAAAGAAAGAAAGAAAGAAAGAAAGAAAGAAAGAAAGAAAGAAAGAATTATAGTTTAATTAAATCATTAATGGGAGAAAGAAATAATAGAGAGATAGAAAGAAAGAATAGATTAAATATATGAATGAATGAATGGATGGATGGATGGATGGATGGATGGATGGATGGATGAATGAAACAAAAAATATAATAAAATAAAGAAAAAGTATCAAAAGCATATATGAATTAATTAATTAAAAAGAAAAAAGTATGAAAGAAAGCAAGAGAAATAAAAATTGATAACAAATAAGAATGGATGAATGAATGAATAAAAGAGAATGAATTGATTAAAGAAAGAAAGAAGAAAGAAAGAAAGAAAACAGACAGACAGAAAAAGAGGTGTTTAGCTATGATATACAGAATATAAATAAAGGATGAAAAATACTCAGCTAACACTGTTAGCTAGCTATCAAAGAACAAGCTTACAGCTTTGCTAATGGTGTTAGCTGCCTGGATTAGCATTTAGCAGGCTTTAGTCATGACAAAAAGAAAAAAGAAATAAAGATATTTCCCTTTCATAATAGCGCTAGCTGGCCAGGTTGGGGCCCAGCAGGCGAAAGATATAAAGAAGATAGTAACTACTTGGCTAATGTTGTTAGCTTGCTGGCTAAGTGTTTAGCTATGACTCGATTAATATCGTTAGCTCGCTGGCTACAGGTGTAACACGTAGCTGTAGATACAATCGACTGGGTTTGTTGCACAGCAGCAATAGAAAGCATGCTAATGCTAACTAGCGTAACCACTGGCCATTTATTATAAACATATCTTTTTAGAAAACTGCTTCTCGCTTTATTCACTTCACTTTATTCGGGTTTTGTCCTCCGTCCGGTGAACTTCCTGTCCTCGCGCTTTGTTTACCTGCCGGCTTTAATCCCGGATTTAGCCGTCTGCTGCGGAGCGCTAAAGCTCTTAGCTTTGTTCAAACAGAACGCGAGGAGTCAGAGCCAAGGTCTCTCACGCCGCTAATCCTCCATCCGGCACGCGCCTCCGAGCGACCTCGTAATCACATTCCACCTCCTGAAACACACACACACACACACACACACACACACACACACACACACATGCGCGGCTGACGTGGAACAGCCTGATGCTAATTCTGGACGTGTTGGTGTCTAGCGCCTTTTTTCCAACCTCCTCTTCCCTCATCAATCCTTTGGAAAGGTCTCAACATTTCATCCTTTGTCTGCTTAAAACTCTGAAAACACACACTTGTTTATTATTAGCATCATTAGCATTTCTAACACCTAGCCAGCCAGCTAACACTATTAGCCAAAAGAGTAAGTGTATGATGTAACGCTGGCGTTTTTTAGCACATAGAGATGCATAGTTCTTCATTCATTCTTCAGTTCTTCTTGGCTAATGGTATAAGATCGCTAGATAAGTGTATTAGCAAACTTGAGAAAGAAAAAAAGAAATACTATTCAGCTAATGTTGCTAGCTCACTGGTGAACTGTTTAGTTGGTTAAAGAAATAAAGGCAAAAAGACAAAGGAAGATGCTACTTGCCTAATACTGTTGATTATTAGCATCATTAGTGGGTTTTTATTTTTTTTTGATTTGCTAATCTGGCTTTCCTAGTACAGTTGGTCAGATTGAAGAATATTCCAGAGGAAAATAGCCAATTCAGCACAGCATACAGTATGCTAGTTCTGAAGCTGTATATTTAAGTTGTGTAGTTTTATAGATATTTGGTTGTAAAGTTGTATACTTGTATAATTATTTAATTGTATAGTCATATATGTGTATAGTTGTATAGTTGTATGGCTGTGTAGATGTATATTTGTATGGTTTTATAATTGTATAGTTTATAGTTGTTTGGCTGTAGGTCTGTATAGTTATATTAGTTGCATGGCTGTATCACTGCATAGCTGTATTTTTGTATAGATGTAGAATTGTAAAGTTGTATAGTTGTGTTGTGCTATTTTGTGTGTGTGTGTTTGTATTGTTGTCTAGTTGTATATCTGTATGGTTCTTTATTTGTATAGTTGTGTGGTTGTATGGTTGTCTAGTTGTATATCTGTATAGTTGTATAGCTGTATGGGTCTTTAGTTGTATAGTTGTGTGGTTGTATAGTTGTGTGTTGAAATAGTTGTATATTTGTATAGTTGTGTAGCTGTATGGTTTTATATTTGTATAGATGTGTGGTTGTATAGTTGTGTGGTGGAATAGTTGTATATCTGTATAGTTGTGTAGCTGTATGGTTTTATATTTGTATAGATGTGTGTTGTATAGTTGTGTGGTTGTCTAGTTGTATACCTGTATGGTTATATAGTTGTTTTGTTGTGTAGATGTATAGGTGTGTAGTTGTTGTTGTATAGTTGTATTGATTGGCTTGTTAAGTGTTAAGTAATAATGAAGCGTTTTTTTTTTCTTTTATTAATAGATGTGTGTGTGTGTGTGTGTGTATATAATATCTTCTATATTCAATATATATTAAATTAAATACTATTATATACCTGTGTGCATGGGTGTGTGTGTGTGTGTGTGTGTGTGTGTGTGTGTGTGTGTGTGTGTGTGTGTGTGCGTGTGTGCGTGTGCGTGTGTTTGTGCTTGTGTCTCCCTGAGCTCCATAATAAGAGACAGCACCATCTGCTACAGCTCTCATCTGCATCAGGTTTATTTTTACCTCAAAAGTGGTGGCTCCTGTCAAACACACACACTCTCTCTCTCTCTCTCTCTCTCTCTCTCTCTCTCTCTCTCTCTCTCTCTCTCACACACACACACACACACACACACACACACACACACACACACACACACACACATGGGGGAGACACTGTACATTACCTTTTATTGTTGAGGAAACAAATGTGTAAAAATGTGTTCAGTTGTAGTGATCAGAGAAACAGGGTAGGATGAAAGGAGAGAGGAAAGGGATGGATAGAAAAAAGGAAAACGGGATTTAAAGAAGGAAGGAAGTCAGTTAGGGAAGAAGGAAAAAGAGAAATTGAAGGAAGGAATGAAAAAACAGAAAAGAGGGGTAGAAGAAGAAAAAGAGTGATAGAGGAGGATGGGGTGAAGGGAGGAGGAAGGAAAAGAGTGATGAAAGGAAGGCAAAGAGAGATAGATGGAAGAAGGATGGGAGGAGGAAAATGAGTAATGAAAGTAAGAAAAACAGAAAGAGGAAGGAAGGAAGGAAGGACGGACGGAATTAAATGGAGGATGAGGGAAAAATATGGGTTTAAAGGAAGGAAAAAGAGGAATAGAGAAATTAGGTAGGAAGGAAGGAAGGGTTAGGGTAGAAAGAAGGAAGAAAAAAGCAGGAAAAATAGCGATGAAAGAAAGGAAAAAGAGGGATAAAGGGAGAGAGTCAAGGAAGGAAGTAGAAAGAAGGATGGAGGAAAGAGAGGACAAAAGAAAGGAAAAAGGTATGAAAAGGAAAAAGAGATTAAGGAGCATATCCTCCCTGCAGAGTGTGTGTGTGTGTGTGTGTGTGTGTGTGTGTGCGTGTGTGTGTGTGTGTGCGTGTGTGTGTGGGGAGTGCCTGTAGCCACACACACTATCCTTTAGGGCAGTGTACCTTTAACTCATTCACACACTCACTCACTCACTCACACTGTAGGCAGCAGAACTAATCATGTGTGAAGATACAACTTGGCTTGTGTGTGTGTGTGTGTGTGTGTGTGTGTGTGTGTGTGTGTGTGTGTGTGTGAGAGTTTGATGTTGCTGATGTGTAGGGAGTTTGTTTACTTCTGTTCATACCCTCCAAGGTCAGTGAGTGAGGGAACAAGGGTATAAGATGTGTTCACCTGGAAAGATTCAGGACACTGCACCACGTCTCCCACCTACCAGACCTCCTTCTCTCTCTCTCTCTCTCTCTCTCTCTCTCTCTCTCTCTCTCTCTCTCTCTCTTACCGGATTCTCTCCGCCACATCTGTCTATGACTCACCCTTGATGCATGTCATGATGTCTCGGTCACATGACTTACCTCCATCCGCTAACACATAATACATTACCGCTAAATTCAAACCCCCAAGCGAGCAAAATAAACCAAAAACAACACAGTGGATTCAATAGCAGTGGATTTTTATAGTCGTATAGTTTTATTTTGTTGTATTTATCCGACACATCTTAAAGGCCGGTCCATGAAAATATGTTCCGACATTAATCTGGTCTGTGGCGCAAAAAAGGTTGGGGACCTCTGTTCTAGACTGTCTGTCTGTTACAGCATGTTCAAGGCTGTCTGTCTGTCTGTCTGTCTGTCTGTCTGTCTGTCTGTCACAGCATGTTCAAGACTGTCTGCCCATCTGTCTGTCTGTTAAAGCATGTTCAATACTGTCTGTCTGTCTGTCTGTTACAGCATGTTCAAGACTGTCTGTCCAGGTTTGTTACAGCATGTTCTCCGTCTGCCCTGGATGTCTCTTTCTGCACATACTGTATCTGTGCCTTTCTTTGATCCAGTCTGTATGATATTCTCCCTTCCTGTCTCTTCCAGTGTCTCTCTCATGCTTTTTCTCATTGTTTTCTCCCAGTCCTTTTTATCCTGTCTATCGGTCTCTCTTTCTGTCTGTCAGAAGCATCTGTCTGTCTTTACGTTTTCTTTTCCTCAATGTTTTTCCGTCTTCTCCAGCTTTGTCTTTCTGCGATTCCTTCTTTGTTCCTTTGCACTTTCTTTTACACAGTTCATTTTTTCACTCTCTTTACTTGTCTCTGTCCTCCTTCCTTCTTTCTACACATTATTCTCTACCTTTCTCAATTTATCCTTCTCTCACACCCTATCTGCCACCTTCTCTTTACCTCTGTCTTTCTCACCCAGTTTCTTCCATGCCCTCTTTTCTCTGTCTTTTCTTCCTCCGTCACCGCCTGTCTTTCCGTCTAGCATTTCTCTCATCCTGTCTGTCTTTCCCTCTGCCTCTCCTCCCCTCCCCTCCGTGGTCTCGCCGGTATAATCCCTGTGTCTCAGCTCAGAGCTCTGCTGTTTTATTGAATGGTCTTTTTTATCCGTTCACTCGTTTATCTGCAGGCCTGTTCCCTTTTTCATCGTGTTCAGTCGCTCCGCTTCATGTAATGTCCCCAAAGGACACAGATTTTCGGTGTCTCTCTCTGTCTCTGAAGCAGCTGAACTGGTGTAAGTGTGTTTGAATGAAAGCACAGATGTACAGAATGAAGGTGTGGCCATGAATCGTGATGACCAGAAGCATCTCGTGTGCCTCATGACCTCTCATTTACGTATCTTCACTACTTAGGGAGCACCGAGGAGGGAGGGTTAATGAAGTGCCCTTTATTGCATTATGGAAAATTACCTTTAGATATTACTCCCTAAGGAATAAAGGCTAAGTAGACTCTCTCTGACACACACAAACTAAACAACACAATGATTTGCAAATCCTACTTTGCATAAGTCATCATATCCAGATGTTGCTGTGTTCGTTCAGAGTCAGGCCCCGCCCACTCAGCCACTTTTTGCGATATATATTTTGGCGAAAAAATTATTTCCCATACTAACCAAAGGCAAACGTTTATTCGTTTTACATTTACGTAAAAAAAAAATGTTCCAGAAACAAACAACAAAAAAACAAACACCAAAAGTATTGGGACACCGGTCCACTTTTCCAGCCATGTGCGGTTCTTCCCCTCAATTGTTACCACAAAATCTATGGCACACAATTCTACAGGACGTCTTTGGATTAGCATGAAATGTCCCCTTTTACTAGAACTAGAAAACCCAAAATTGTTCCAGCATCACAATGCTTCTGTGCACCAAGCCAGCTCCATTAAGATATGGGATGGAGTGGAAGATCTACTGGGATAGAGCTAAAAACCTTATTGAACACCTTCAGGGGGAAATTTATCCCATGCCTCCTCACCTCACAATACACCAGTGCCTGATTTTACTAACATCTTTGTTGCTGAAGAGCAGTAAAATCTAGTGGAACAACATCTCAGAAGATTTCTATGGGAACTTCTATGGGAACTTCATTTTCGGAATTTACAGGAATTTTTAAAAATGTTGGGAAATTTATATGAACGCTATCATATACAAACACAAATCAAAATATTTTGTTTAGTCATACGCTGAGGAATGTGCATTGAATGTAGGGGGCGTGGCCCCAGTAGCCATGCAGTAAGTGTGCTGTGTGCAGGTGATTTGCTGAATGTAAATGGGTAGAAATTCAATTGAAACCCAAAATTATTCTGCAAGATTTTTTTTTTTTAACTACATTTAAGCAATTTTATAAATTTCCAGTTTATTCCCATTTATACCTATGGAAAGTTCTTGAAAATTCCAGAATTTTGCAACCCTAGGGTGTAGTAAGTTAGGTTGCCTTATTATATAACATCACATCGTAATACAATACATATATGTATATACATAGTCTTTCTTCTCCACAGCTATACAAAGCGCGTTGTGGGCAGCGGAATACGAGCCCAGGCACAAAACCCAGAGGTTCGCGTGAAGGAGGCTGATCCGGTCATCCACCAGGTCATCGACAAGCTAAAGCATATCAACCAGGTGGGAACCAATCAGACACCAGGCTCGCGATTTAGCGAATATGAGAAAAATCGATCAGGTATGAAATTATTGGGTGGTTAATACTTGATCAGCCAAGTATGAGCCAAAAAATCTATTTGGCCAAGCAAATCAATGACTTACCCAATTAGATCAGCGCTGGCAAGTAAATCAGCGAGGTAACTGAGCAATCGGCCAATCAAATCAGAGGGGCCAATCGATACCGTCCAATTGACCAGTGCACTCATTGTGATTTAATCAGGTAAATCCTGTAAGGAAGATAATAGCTAGCGACTGAGAGGGGAACAAACCGATACTGTGATCAAAACTGTCAAGTGAATCGGGTATGACATGATCAAATGTTTCATACAACATTTGTGTTAAACAAATCAGGTATGAAGTGAACTAGTGTGCACTAAAGCTGATGAAATCCAATCAGGCATGGAGTGATCCAGTGTACACCAATGCTGAAAGGATCAAATCAGGTATGGCGTGATCAAGTGTGTATTTAAATCTGAGTAAATCAAATCAGGTATGAAGTGATCAGTTGTGTATTAAATCTGAGTAAATCAAATCAGATATGTAGTGAAGTGATCCAGTGTACACCAATGCTAAAAGGATCAAATCAGGTATGAAGTGATCCAGTGTGCACTACAGCTGAATAAATCAAATCAGGTATAAAGTAATTAGGTTTGTATTAAATCTAAGAAAATCTAATCAGGCATGGAGTGACCCAGTGTACACCAATGCTGAAACGATCAAATCAGGTATACAGTGATCAGGTGTGTATTAAAGCTGAATAAATCAAATTAGGTATAGAGTGTAGTGATCCAGTGTACACCAATGCTGAAAGGATCAAATCAGGTATGAAGTGATCAGGTGTGTACTAAAGCTGAATAAATCAAATTAGGTATAGAGTGTAGTGATCCAGTGTACACCAATGCTGAAAGGATCAAATCAGGTATGAAGTGATCAGGTGTGTACTAAAGCTGAATAAATCAAATTAGGTATAGAGTGTAGTGATCCAGTGTACACCAATGCTGAAAGGATCAAATCAGGTATGAAGTGATCAGGTGTGTACTAAAGCTGATTAAATCAAATCAGGTATGAAGTGAAGTGATCCAGTGTACACCAATGCTGAAAGAATCAAATCAGGTATAAAAGTGATCCAGTGTGCACTACAACTGGGTGTATGAAATCTGGTATGAAGTGATCAGGTGTGTATTAAATCTGAGTAAATCAAATCAGGTATGAAGTGATCAGGTGTGTACTAAAGCCGATTAAATCAAATCAGGTGTGAGGTAATCATGTGTGTACTAAAACTGATTAAATCAAATCAGGTATGGAGTGAAGTGATCCAGTGTACACCAATGCTAAAAGGATGAAATCAGGAAGGAATGATCCAGTGTGCACTACAACTGAGTGAATGAAATCTGGTATAAAGTGATTGGGTGTGTATTAGATCTGAGTAAATCAGATCAGGTATGAAGTGATCAGGTGTGTATTAAATCTGAGTAAATCAGATCAGGTATGAAGTGATCAGGTGTGTATTAAATCTGAGTAAATCAAATCAGGTGTGAGGTGATCCATTTTGTACTACAGCTGATTAAACCAGATATAAACAGGGTAGCTGATTGAACAATTTAGGTAGTAACCAATCAGGGATCAATTCAAACCAGAACGACCTAGCTAGCAACCATGACTTACGAAACACAAATATCTAGCTAGCTTGTGGACGTACATAATAATAATAATAATAAATTAACAAAAAAAAATACTAGCTTTGCCCTTAAGAGCTCTCTTAAACCTTGAATGATTTTTTTTTTTGGGTCAGAAATTAGCGAGCGTAATTTGTATTTAGCGCGGGAGATCCAGAGCGAGGATGTGTGTGATCGATGGATACATATTTACCAGTCCATCTTTAGTGTTTGTGTTCGGCTCCTGGCTAAATCAATGCTGCTTTAGCCCCATTGTCTCATTGTGGTGTTTGTGCTGAGGTGGCCGTGTGTATGCGTTTAGCCACAGGATGTGATGATGCTAATGCTGATTCAGGACTTATTATGACACACACACACACACACACACACACACACACACACACACACACACCGTAGTTGAGACTCGGCTGTTATTTTATTCAGGCCAAACCATTTTTACCTTCATCCCTTAGTCATTTTGTCTGTCAATCCTTGCAGTTATTTACTCTTAAACCTGGCAAAGCATTTGATTTTTGAAAGATAACACCATAATCTGGGATCCGAATTAATATCTTGAAAGGCAGCACTGTATTCTGCCAAACAACTTCATAATCTTGGAGCTCAGTGACTCAGGGAATTATTCAGTAGGTATTGTTAGTCCATAATCTGCAAAATTACAGTGTAATCTGGGAGTTAATCCCAATAATCCAAGAGCCTAACTCATTAACGTTGCCAATAATTCAGAACAATCATTGAGAATTCCATAATATCAGATGTTTGTTTTGTAATCTGGGAACGCCGTAATCTATAAAGTGTCTCTGTAGTCTGGGTGTTCATCTGGGAGATTAAAACTAATCATTTTAAAGAATAATTAGGACTTTCTGAAACTTAATCTGATCAGTAAATCCTTAATCTGTGGGGTTAATCCTTTATCTGGAGGGTAAAAAAATACCCTTAAAGGGAAAAACGTAATGAAGGGAAGGAAAAACTGGAGAGTAAATCCTTTAATAATTCCTTAATTAAAGGGATAAATTCCTAGTCTTGGTGGTGAATTCTTAACCTGGGTGTAAATACTTACATTGGGGGTAAATCCTTAATCTGGCAGTAGATCCTTTATCTTGGTGATAAATTTATTTTCCGGGGTGTAAATCTTCTTTCTGTCAGGTATATTTTTAATCTGGGGGTAAATCATTTATCTAGAGGGTAAATCCTTAATCTGGGGTTTCAATATAAATATATATATATCCTAAATTTGGGGGTATATTCTTTATCTGGGGGATAAATCCTTAACCTGGGGGTAGATTTTTTTTAATCTTGGGGTTAAATTCTTTTTCTAGGTGGTATATTGTATATTTGGGGTTATATCCTTAATCTGGGGGATAAATCCTTTTTTCTGGGAGGTAAATGTTTAATCTGGAAATGAAATGTTTTATTTGAAGGGTAAACCGTTAACCTGGGGGTGAATCTTTTCCCTATGGGAGGTGAGTCATTAATCTGGGGGATAATGTGCTAAACTGGGAGATGCTCCATGTTCTTTCTCTGTAATCTGTGACATGGTTTATTAATATGTGAGCTAATCTGGGAGCTAACTGTAATCTGGGGTTAATCTCTTTCTTTTTCTTTGGTGTGTGTGTGTGTGTGTGTGTGTGTGTGTGTGTGTGTGTTTAAAGCTTTTCTTGGCAGAAACGTTCTTACATACTTGAATATAAATAATACATAATGTAGTCGATGATGTCACACGGTGTGAAGTCCTCAGGCACAACGGCGCATGCTAATGGCCTCCATTTGAATGTAAATAAAAAAGAATTGATTCATCACTCATTTGCATAAACTGGTATTAATTCAAATCCGGATTGCACACACACACACACATACTCAAATATTTGGGGTGGGCTACTGTACATTACTTATTATTGTTGAAAGGAAGGAAAAGGAGGAATAGAGGCATAAATGAAGGTAGTAAGAAAAAAGATGGATAGAGGGCGGGAGGAAAAATATGGATGAAGGAAGGAAGGAAGGAAGGAAGGAAGGAAGGAAGGAAGGAAGGAAGGAAGGAAAAATATGGAGGAAGGAAGGAAGTAAGGGAGGAAGGAAGGAAAAATATGGATGAAGGAAGGAAGGGAAAATATGGATGAAGGAAGAAAGGGAAGAATAAAGGAGGGAAAAATATAGATGAAGGAAGGAAGGAAGGAAAAATATGGATGAAGGAAGGAAGGAAGGAAGGAAAAATATGGATGGAAGGAAGGAAGGGATAAATAAAGGAGGGAAAAATATGGATGAAGGTAGGAAGGAGGAAAATATGGATGAAGGAAGGAAGGAAGGAAGGAAGGAAGGAAGGAAGGAAGGAAAGAAAAATATGGATGGAAGGAAGGAAGGAAAGAATAAAGGAGGAAAATATGGATGAAGGTAGGAAGGAGGGAAAAATATGGATGAAGGAAGGAAGGAAGGAAGGAAGGAAGGAAGGAAGGAAGGAAGAAGGAAGGAAGGAAAATATAGATGAAAGAAGAAAAAGAGGGTAAGAAGGAAAAAAAGAAAAGAAATATGACAAGGAAAAAGAGATAGAGAATGAATGAACAAACAAATGAAAGAAAGAAAGAAAGGAAGAAAGGAAGGAAAGATCAAGAAAGATCATTTTGGACTCTGTCCCATATACAGACGTTCCAGTCTACTACTTAGTGCACACTTCTGACCATGTGATTTGAGACACAGCCCCTGGACTTGGTTGTGAAAATGAGAGGAAACAGGGATTTTCTGCAGCTCTGTGAATTATTTGCTGCTCGTTGGGATGCGCCGCGTCTCGCTTCAGAATCACTGATGCGTCGCTCCTCTGAATCAGTGATGCGTTTCCTGTCTGAGGTCAACAGCGTAGTGTGTGTGTGTGTGTGTGTGTGTATGTGTGTGTGTGTGTTTTCACTGTCAGCTGCAAGAATAAATCAGGGGTTTGAAAGAGCACTGCGGCCTCCACCCTCCTCCTCAACGCTTAATTACCACGCTCGTTAGCGGAGCAACCACGCCGACCTTCAGGACGTACAGAGGTCAAAGTTCACCGAAAAGCCTTGGCTTAGTCCTTCAGATAAACAAAAGAAAAAAAAGCGAAGCATGTCTGTTCTTAATAAAAGCTCCTTGCTCGTCATGGTAACGAGGGATCCTCGAACAAAAACAAAAAAAATGAGAGGACTGTAAATAACAAGGCGAATGGGAGGATGAAAAACAGAAGGAGAAAGACAAGAGAGGAGGATGTGCAGGGAGAAGGAAAGAAAGAGAGAAAGACTGTGAGAGAGACTGAAAATAAATAGAGGGAGAGAAAGACAATATGAGGGAAGGATTGGCATGTTGATCAAAGAGAAATACGAAAAAATCTTTCTTTCTTTCTTTCTTTTCTTTCTTTCTTATAACCCTGATTAACCTTTCAATGAACCTGATTCTGTTTTTTTATTTTCTTTCTTTCTTTCTTTCTTTCTTTCTTTCTTTCTTTCTTTCTTTCTTTCTTTCTTTCTTTTGTGGATATAAGTAGAATTTTCTACTATGGAGGAAGATGGAGGAAAGAGAAACACAAAAGACAAGGAGAGAGAGAGAGAGAGAGAGAGAGAGAGACTAAAAAGAAATAGAGAGCGAGGGGAACAAAGAAAGAAAAGGGTGGCATACTGATCGAGGAGAAATATAAAAAAGAAAGAAATGAAAGAAAAATCAGAGGTCCTTTTTTCTCACTTTTTGTCATATTGCTGTGTGTGTGTGTGTGTGTGTGTGTGTGTGTGTGTGTGTGTAGATCACTGCCTGTCAGTATGACCTTTAACTCGGGACACTAAACACATTGTGTGTGTGTGTGTGTGTGTGTGTGTGTGTGTTGTATAAATAAGCAGGTTAGATCTTGAGCTGGGCTCCAGCCAGTCACTGTGTCGAGACTTTCTGTTAAACGTCACTGAGACACGACCCGACTCAAAGGTCAGACTCGTCCCATTCCTCATACCCTGCACTTCCCTAGTGCACTCGGTCCTTAGGCAGTAGGGCGCTCACTTTAGGACAGGCAGAAAGATGTAGTGCACTATCAATACTAGGGGTGTAACCTAGGAAAGGGGCGGGGCTAAAGAGGGAGGGGCCAAACATTTTTTTTAGCCTTCTTTGATTTATTCCTCTGTCTCCAACTTATTATTAGTTTTTCTTTTTTTTTCTTTTTCAAATTATAACTGTTTTTGTGCATCCTTCTTTTTTTGTTTCTTTATCCTTTTTTGTTCCCTTTCCCTCGTTTCACTCGTTCCTTTCTTCCTTTCCTATTCTGCCTTTATTTTGATTATTTTCTCCCTCCTCTCTCTCTCTCTCTCTCTCTCTCTCTCTCTCTCTTTCTTTCTTCCTCCATCCCTTTCTTTCTTTCTTTCTTTCTTTCTTTCTTCCTCCATCCCTTTCTTTCTTTCTTTCTTTCTTTCTTTTTCTTTCTTTCTTTCTTTCTTTCTTTTCTTTCTTTCTTTCTTTCTTTCTTTCTTTCTTTTCTTTCTTTCTTTTTCTTTCTTGCTCCAATTCATTTATTTCTTCCTTTTTTTGTCTTCCCTCGTCTTCAGCTCCTTAAGTGCATCAGCAGTAAATATGTCCGTTGCTCTGTTTTTTGTTGTTGTAATTTTTCGCCCACTTACAGTGGATATAATTTTTCCAGAGGAAAGAATTGGATATTTTGTTTGTTTGTTTATTTTCTTATATTTTTTCGAATGGTGGAAATGGCAGCAGCAGGAAACGGCCTTTGAATTGGTGTGTGTGTGTGTGTGTGTGTGTGTGTGTGTGTGTGTGTGTGTGAAACATTATTATGCACATTATTTCCAGCAGTTTCTTCATCACTACTGAACTGGTTTCAATTAGAAGTTGGTGCATTATTGTATTATAGACGGTCAATATTTACTCTGTGCTGCTGCCGAATTCCTGTTTGGGTCTGGACTTGTTTGTTTAATATCAAAACACACCCACACACACACACACACACACACACACACACTCACACTCACACACAGACTCTCATTAACAACACAGTTTTCACGGTTGAAGTCCTTTGATGCTAATTAAACACATTTGTTTTTATTTGTCATCTGTTTAATTAACGTGATAAACAAGAAATGATTGAATAATAAATAAATGAATAATCGAATACATAAACAAAATCATACACAACTCTTACACAATCATATACAACTCTTACACAATCATACACAACTCTTACACAATCATATACATAAACAAAATCATACACAACTCTTACACAATCATATACAACTCTTATACAATCATACACAACTCTTATACAATCATATATAACCCTTACACAATCATACACAACTCTTACAATCATATACAACCCTTATAATAATCATACACAACTCTTACACAATCATCTACAACTCTTACACAATCATACACAACTCTTACACAATCATATACAACTCTTACACAATCATACAAAACTCTTACACAATCATACACAACTCTTACACAATCATATACATAAACAAAATCATACACAACTCTTACACAATCATATACAACTCTTACACAATCATATACAACCCTTACACAATCATACACAACTCTTACACAATCATATACATAAACAAAATCATACACAACTCTTACACAATCATATACAACTCTTACACAATCATCTACAACTCTTACACAATCATCTACAACTCTTACAATCATACACAACTCTTATAATAATCATATACAACTCTTATATAATCATACAAAACTCTTACATAATCATACAACTCTTACAATCATATATAAACAAAATCATACACAACTCTTACATCATATACAACTCTTATATAATCATATACAACCTTACACAATCATACACAACTCTTATATAATCATATATAAACAAAATCATATACAACTCTTACATCATATACAACTCTTACACAATCATCTACAACTCTTACACAATCATCTACAACTCTTACACAATCATACACAACTCTTACACAATCATATACAACTCTTACACAATCATATAAAACTCTTACACAATCATACACAACTCTTACACAATCATATACATAAACAAAATCATACACAACTCTTACACAATCATATACAACTCTTACACAATCATATACAACCCTTACACAATCATACAACTCTTACAATCATATACATAAATAAAATCATACACAACTCTTACATAATCATATATAACTCTTACATAATCATCTACAACTCTTATATAATCATCTATAACTCTTACACAATCATATATAACCTTACACAATCATATATACAACTCTTACAATCATACAAAACTCTTACATAATCATATACATAAACAAAATCATACACAACTCTTATATAATCATATACAACTCTTAATCATATACAACTCTTATATAATCATATACAACTCTTACATAATCATATATAACTTACATAATCATACAACTCTTACATAATCATATATATAAATAAAATCATACATAACTCTTACATAATCATCTATAACTCTTACACAATCATCTAACTCTTACACAATCATACAACTCTTACATCATATACAACTCTTACATAATCATACAAAACTCTTACACAATCATACACAACTCTTACATAATCATATATATAAACAAAATCATACATAACTCTTACAATAATCATATATACAACTCTTACATCATATACAACTCTTATACAATCATATACATAAACAAAATCATACACAACTCTTATATAATCATACAAAACTCTTACACAATCATCTAACTCTTACACAATCATATATACAACTCTTACACAATCATATACAACTTACACAATCATACAACTCTTATAATAATCATACACAACTCTTATAATCATACACAACTCTTAATAATCATACACAACTCTTACATAATCATCTATAACTCTTACATAATCATCTACAACTCTTACATAATCATACACAACTCTTATAATAATCATATATAACCCTTATAATAATCATATAACTCTTATAATAATCATATAACTCTTACATAATCATATATACATAAACAAAATCATACACAACTCTTAATAATCATATACAACTCTTGCACAATCATATACAACCTTACACAATCATACATAACTCTTACATAATCATATACATAAACAAAATCATACACAACTCTTACAATCATATACAACTCTTACACAATCATATACAACTTTTACACATTCATACACAATTCACACAATCATATACAACCCTTACACAATCATACACAACTCTTACACAATCATCTACAACTCTTACACAATCATACACAACTCTTACACAATCATATACATAAACAAAATCATACACAACTCTTACACAATCATATACAACCCTTACACAATCATACACAACTCTTACACAACCATATACATAAATAAAATCATACAAACTCTTACACAATCATACATAACTCTTACACAATCATACACAACTCTTACACAATCATACACAGTTTGAACACAATCATACCCAACTCTTCGCAGCTAATCATGCTAATGTAATATAAGCAAAACGAAGTAAAATGTTTGCTAAAGTAGTTGGAAAAGTTCCACAAAGAAAAAAAAAAAACCACACACACACACCTGCACACAAAAGAACTCCAAACAAACACAGGTTTGGATTAGCGCTAGCATGCGGCATTAGCTGACCTAAGCCATGCTAATCATTTCTCTCACAAATTTCACCCAAAAAAAAAGTTGACGTTAATTTGATAAATGAGGCTGTCAGGAAAGAGCAGCATCTGCCTGAGTCAAACGCTGAACAGACACACACACACACGCACACACACACACACACACACACACACACACACACACACACACAATGTAATAAACATTTCATTTCTAACTGGTGATAAATTGGGCAGTAAATATGAACGCTGAGGTAAATAAACGTCACGATACCCGAACCCCCACTCGTGACATTTTCAAATTCGTGTTGACACTTTAACCAGAATATTTCACACACACACACACACACACACACACACACACACACACACACACACTGCAATTTCCACTATCCTATTAGCATGTTTTTTCAAACTCAATGGCATTGAATATATACGTGCAAAGGTGACATTCAAAGCAAATGTGGTTTGGGACTCAGCCTTCCTATGGTCTATTTAGATGTTAATTAGCATTTAACGTGTGAGATTAGCATGATAAACGTGTGTTAATTAGCATCTCGAGCTGCTTCATATGAGTGACATTCCGGAAAAAGGACGCTTCGATGTGGACGACGTTTCCGTCATACCAGTGGACGCTCCGGGAGTCATCGTGCAGGTGAAGTAGTAACACCAAGTGGTGATGGACGGCGCTATTTGGGACAAAACAAATTAGCTTAAAAATGCATTAGCATTAACAAATGTTTGAGGAAGAATTGTAATTAAGGATCAACTGTCATTTGGGACTGAGCCACTATGACAGAGTTAGGATTGTTGTGTTAGCATTTACGCACCCTAAACGTTCATTTGAGACGGAGCCTGGCATCTATAAGAATGCTAACAGTAGAGTTTGAGACGATATGAACTAGCGATTGGGACAGAAACGTTATATAGAGATAGATATATTTACTAGAACGTCCAAGAACAGAGGATCTATAAAGTGCACTTGGTAGTGCACACAGCAATGGTGTGTTAATTAGCGAGTGCTTCGTTAAGCTTCGGGCTAAACGAGGCGCATGCTAATGAGGCTTATCGGCGTCACACAGCTGCTTTTCTAAAGCCATTTATATCAATCTGTTTTTAATGGCTAATTGCTGACCGTGTGTGTGTGTGTGTGTGTGTGTGTGTGTGTGTGTGTGTGTGTGCGCGTTTTATTTTTTTTACATTTTACTCCCTGGCGTTAGCTCTCACAAACAGGAAATGTCTCTAAAGATAGGATGTATGGTTAATTTTCCAGTTTTAACCGTCAGATCGTGTGATTACCATTCAGTAATGTAACAAACCCTAGACTGTGACCTTGATGTATGGCTAATGGTGGCTTGCAGGCCATCGGGCTGATGCTAGCAATGTAGCCAGGCTACGTCGGTGTTATTCAAAGGCGTATAACTTAGACTAGATAATTTTAAAAACGTAGTTTGGTAATCTGTCAGCTAACGAACAACAAAACTAGCAAGTACAATTTTTTTTTTCTTACATCGGCATCATAAGTCTGATGTGTACATTCGCTCATTTAAACTTCAACAAAGCCAAAGTGACATCATCTTTGGCCTTTCCTGAAGGTTTCTTCCTGGTTTAGCTCCAGGCTGGGACTCAATTTCGGGTTGCAACTGATCTCTGAAGAGATTCGCCATATCCCTTGAAATCTAGAAGAAGGAAACCCCGGCTTGAAACCCGTTTAGCTCACTCTCTTTGTAGTGCGCACCGCTTAGCCGCCCCGGGGCACCTCATTTACAGAACCTGAAGAGAGCTGCGTAAATCCCCCGGCAATGCCGCTGCCTCATGCTGACGGAACAGCAGCTCATCTGAACTCTGTAGGCCGCTTTCCGCGAGTTCGCTAGTGACTCTTTTTGCACTAACCCAAAAACATGGAATTGTAGTAATAAAAAAAACTTCAGTTAAGAAGTTAGTATCAAAGTAAAAAGTCTACAGCACAAACTAGCATTAAAATCTAGCGTTTACTTACAAATTAGCATAGAAGTGAACACGCCAAAGCGCAAACTAATATAAAAATAGGAGAAATCAGGCTAAATTGTGCTAAAATAGCACAATAAACAGGTTAACCAGTGATGTAGCATATGGTAAGCAAGTTAATCAGCAAACTAGCCGCTAAAGTGTAAACTAGCATTATAGTAAGCAGGCTAGTCAGCAAACAAGTGGCGTAGTATACACTGAAGGGTAACATAGCGCTTTAAAATCAGGCTAATCAGTAAACAGGTTATCTTTTAGACGAGCATTACGACAAATGCTAGTCATCGCTTTACGTTAATCTGCTATAAGCCAGATATTATTATGAGCTGCTGCAATGCATTTTGTTCTGAAATCTCCATATAGGAACGTGTACAGGTTCATGTGTCTTTTTTTTCCCTAGTTAATGGGGTTATTGATCATTCTGACACACTGGCATTTCTCTAACACACACACACACACACACACACAAAGAAAACGCCATCTGAACCTGAACGCATTTAGATTACTTCATTCCAGCCTGGACACACACTTTCTCTCTTCCATCAGAATATAGGGTCTTCACACACACACACACACACACACACACACACACACACACACACACACACACACACACACACTCTCTCATACACTCATACACTCACACACACTCTGTCCTCTCTGATAACGTTTTTTATGGAATATTTTGAACACACGCATAATATAGGCTCTGCATTTCTAGCGTCTGTGCTATTATTCAGTGCTCATCAATGAAGCAGAAACACACACGTCTAATTGCGTGACTTTGACGTAAGGTAACGCTTTTCTGAGTCCAACTTGTAACATGCTCGCCATTCGCTGTGCAACATGGACGCCGAAACCTCAGAACTGTCATTTGGCTGACAATAAAAGAAACTAATGTATGTTCCTTAGGTTCTAATGAGACAAAATTATCTAGAACATCAATACTTACCTTAGGAAAGGAGAAAGAATTATTCAGAACATCAATATTTACCTCAGATTACGAGAAAGAATTATCCAGAATATCAACATTTACTTTAGAGAAATAAGACAGAATTATCCAGAACATTAATATTAGCATTGATTGCTAACCCGCTCTTCTAAATGCAGTGGTGGGCTGTGCATTTGGTACCTGGGCCTTCAGTGGAAACTTACCCGACTTAATCCACCTCTTAATACCACCACTATCACGTCGCAATTATAGAAACCATCAATACTGTACAAAAACGCAATATAACAACGTGTGGCATTTCAGAGACAGAGGCATTTCACATATGAAGGGTGAACACAGTTTTACTAAAGCAAGAAACCCAGTAAAGACTCCAAACCTCTGTGACACTAAAACCACAACTGTGCATCTACATCATCTGGAGCAGTTCAGAATCAATAATTGTCTAATAACATGACAAAGACATAAAAATGTAATTAAAACACAACCTAATCACCAGAGATGCAAACTCATAATCTGCACCGCTCTTTAGAGGCTGTAATCCAGTGGTACCGCTCGTATTCACTGGTCTGGAAGTGGTGAACAAACCCTTTTCCAGGCAGAGACAAGATTTGGGGTTGGCCGACCTTCTCAACGATGTCTAGCTTTCTTCACAATTTATTTTTAACTATGTTCGAGACCAAATCAATTTCTCTTCCTCTGTAGGCAAGAAAAAGTCTAACTCAGATGTATTAATGTGTGCAGAGCTGCACACGTGTTTTGCCAGTCGAACTTGGCTGTAACAGTTTCCCTCTGACCAACCAATCAGAGAACGGAAAGATGCTGAGGCTATTCTGGGCCAGCTAGCTGCCCTGCGAGACGAATATGCAATCTGATTGGTTAAAGAAACAGACTCATTGCTAATATTCTCTAAGGTAAAAAGGAAAGCAGTACTGACTTTGAAGGCCCTGGGCAGATTAGATTGACATAGCAGCACATAGAGGCTGAAATCTGATTGGACAAAAAATCTAACATCCACATACACGTACTGGAAGCAGTGCAGCCGAGAGAAATGCTACAAAATGAAGAAAAGAAACTGTTGGGAATAAATTAATACAATTTCATGGAACAAATATTAGAATTTAGGTTGTAAATGAAGGTCAGTGCTTCTATTAGTGTTCAGGCCAGCAGAGAAGGATTTGCTGGCCCTGACCGCCCGCCAATGACTAAATGTCACCGATGGTCACAGTTCAACCACAAACACACAATTGAACATCATTGGACATAGCGTATGAATGTATTTGCTAATAGCTAGTGAGGTAGCTAGCAATATGTCAATAAAATCGAAGCTTTCATTCTATCTTACCATAATAAGTTAGGAAAATTTGCTGAGGAAACTCGGGGAACAAGAGCTCGCTAATGACCAGATGTTATATCTTAGCAATGAGCTAAGACAGTGAAAAATGACAATGAGCCCGAATTCCTATTCACTGAGAAGTACTGAGGAGTAATCGAGTAGTAAGAGTTTACTAATAATCGAGTGTTCCAACTTAGCCTCTAGCTAAGACATATTAAATGGACCAAATTTTCAAAAACATCAACATTTACCTCAGATTTGTTGGTAATTTGCGAAAATAAATCAGAAAATTTCTCTCAACTTCCATATGTGAACTAACACCACAATATGTGCGAAGCTAGCTAGTCTGGTAGAAATCTTATGGTTATATCTCAGCTCCCATGCTAGCTCAACACGCAAGTACATAACATATGATGCTGTTGACTGTGGAAATAATAACGGAACCATCCCGAATGTTGACATTTACCTCAGCTTACTTATCAGCTCTTTTCCACCTAGTTGGTGCTAAAACCATCACTTGTATCAATCCTCATTTTTTTTTCTCTGTCATTAACGAGTTCTACCGGTTGTTTTCTGAAATTCACGCCGAGTAATGAACGGATCGCTGCACCTGCATCATCATTACGAGCTTAATGAAGCTGTGGTTTATATGTCGCCACGGCGCTAATAACGCTGTCAAGCCTCACAATGAATCCATTTTCCCTCCGCGCCATGAAGCAGCATTAGATAACACGGCCCGCTCTTCAGCGCGCTGCCTCGTCCTGTTCCTGCTCGGCCTGCGATAGGCGCCTGTGTGAAACGCTGCACGCCAGAGCGTCAGGGTGAATGTTGATGAGCTGGGATTAGAGGCATCACACCGATTCCTCTCAAGAAGCCCACTCGAAAAACTATACTTTGCAGTTCGACTTTTTACCGAGCTATTAGAAGTCTAGGAGGTCGGGATTGATGTAGGCTTCCTAGGGACACTCCGGGTGTCATTCGAGACAAACCAATCAGGACCAAAATGATGAATGATCCTTCAAACACACAATCTGTGGGAAAAAAAACTGAGACAGGGAGAAAGAACCCAAATAAATGAACAGATAATAACAAAGAGAAAACTACATGGAGAGATAAGGTAGATTGTAGCGCTTTTAACAATAGACACTGTCCCAAAGCTACAGAGATAAAGAGATTAAATTTAAATTGATATGTTAGTGCCTATAAGTTTAAGGAAGAAACCTTGAGGAACCAGACTGTACAGTTCATTGGTCTTTTCGTACAAATTGAACTCCTGTACCATTGTAGTAGACTGTTGATATTAATTACAGTCCAAATCCATCCTCATAGTTCTTGAGTTGCTCAGTAATTTCTTAGCTCTTCAGGCTGTTCATGTGGAACAATCCTGAGCTGAGCAGAATGGTATCGAAATTGAAGAGAACTTCATCCAGAGATGGGGCGTCAGAATGAATCAGGCGAATCCGGAAAGTAGGACTTAGGACTAGGAGACCCAAAAACTTTTCCAGCTGTGCACAACGCCAGTTCTATGAAGATATGCTTTACATGTGATCAAGTGGAAGATTTCCTGCTATAGAACTTTGACCCTCAACCCTATAGAACCACCTACATCAGTACCTGACTTTACTAACACCCTTATCTCTGAATGAGCAAGAATCTCCACATGCACACTCCAAAATCTAGTGGAACATCTTCCCAGAAGAGTGGAGGATAAATTATAGCAGAAAATAGACACATGGGTGTCCACAAACTTCTTGTCCATACACTGTAATCGAATATCAAGAAAAACAGAAGGTCCGCAGTGTTTCGAGAGCTTTAAATGCTAATGCTAACGATGTTGCCGTTAACAGCGTTTCCATTTCCTCTGAATATCAGATGTTCCACTTCCCGGAGTTTGCACATTAGCATTTAGCTTACGCCGCATTTCTGCAAAAACGCCTTTTTTTGAGTAGAAACAGCGCTAATAATAATAAAAAAACTGCTAATGGAACGACACGGTTGGCTTGGCGTGTGTGTGTGTGTGTTTGTGTGTGCCTTTCAGCGGCTTTCCGTACAGCTTGGACCGGCAGGGTCACGGGCCCGCTCACCCGGAAAGCCGTGTTCGGCTCTCGCTCAGAAAGTCTGAGCAAACATAAATTGCTAATCTTACTGAGGAAACATTTAAGCGTAATGCGTTAACGACAGAGGGAAAAAAAAGTATGTATATATATATATATATATATATATATATATATATATATATATATATATATATATATATATATATATATATATATAAACACTCCTCTGCATTGGCACAAAGCATAAAGGCAGTGTGGGGCCGTTATCACTCGACTCTCATCACCCTGGAAATAAACGCCAGCATGAACGAAGGATAATCAGCGCTATCGCTCTTTAGCATCACTACGCTGTGTTAGTGCCAAAAAGGAGAGCCGTCAGATTTCCAGGAGCGGGGAAAAGAAAAAAAGAAAAACACTTTGAAAGAGCGAGACAGAGCTTTTGTTTAATCCCTGATCGATGGCTTCACACTGTCGCCTTTAATCTCTGCTTCTCTTTCCTCAATTATCTTGCCGTCTCTCTCTTTCTTCCTTTCTTTTTTTTCTTGCCTACAAGCTAATAACATACGCCAACAGTACACTCGAGAACTCGTCTAAGACGAAGAGTTAGCCGCCTCGTGTGTGTGTTACATATATTTACGCTATCTATTTTACTCGCCTTGCTTTCTATCTCCATCGCCAACATTAACCAAATACTAAATGAAGCGAATCATCACAGGGTTACACTTTTCAATCAGGCTTTAATGCTAATTTACTAATTAGCTCATTAAACAACAAGCGATGCGTTCGTTTTTTTTAGATTCCAGCTAGCTTCTTAACACACCATTTTGTTACCTGCTAATTAGCCAGTACGATAGCAGACCATTATTCTGATTCGAAAAAATAAGCCTGATTTCATTCCCTGCTAATGAAATACATGATATAGAATAGTTATTAATATTAATGCCTTCATTTACACAAACGCTATATTCTAAATAACTTTTTTTTTCTTGATGCTAACTACTAACAGACCTATTAGTTAAAAGTTTGCCTGCAATTGGCTTTTTTTTTGTCATGAATAACCTGAAGTGTGCTAACTTATAAGATAATTAACTTATGGGATGTCTTTTTTGCTAAATTCTGTTACGTTTTTATTTATTATTTACCTCATTTCTAAGCAGGCCAATTAAACTTTGTATACATTAAACCTAGATTTTACACACATTCGCTAGCAAGTTAGGGCTACTGAACACTTGATGTTTTTTGCTAATTTGCGGATTAGCCAGCGGAGTAGTCACCAATGTAGCTCGTTTCTAAATTTTTATTTTATTTTTTACATACATATGCTAAGTCCTGATTAGTTTAGTATAATGAGGATTATTATCAAGTAACACTTGAACTTAACACAGAACTTAAGCTAAAAATCATCTTTTCTTTGTAGCTTTCACACGTAAACATAAAAATATAGTTAAAATTTTCTTCAGAATCATGCTAATTTCATTTCATTCACCAGGTTTATTATTACAACTTAGCTGGGTAGGAGCTAGCAAGCTAATAGGCTGCCGTAGTGCAATTTTTTTATCCAGGCTTTTACAGGATTTTTGGAATGTGCTACCTTAGGTGTTTAAGGAATTAGCTTTATACGTGTTTGCTTGTACACTGTATGTGGACAGGGTTTTAGCTTCTTTTTCTTCATCTACTCTTCTTTGAGAGGGACCATGCTTCTGATACAACTGCTTGTTCACAGTTCAAGTCTCTGGAAAAGGTTTGCTTTTGAAATGGAAAGAAGCAACAAGTGGATGACACGGTGCCTCGATTCGGAAAAGAAGTCAGTCAGTCATTTGTGGTGTGTGATGAATGGGAGCGATTTCTGAGCGATTTGATGTTATTCTCTGGGAATTTTTACGGCATCGAGCCTTCGAGTGCAGACCGAGTTCAATCGACTGGATCATTATATTCACTATACTTTTATTTCATTTATCTCTGAGTGAAGAGCGACCCGTTTTTATGAAATATACTTTGCGAAGAGCTGTAAAGCGTTCAGGCCATCTGAGGCGTATCGTTTTTATTGAATTTTTAACGCTGGTTTTAGCATTTATTCTGCCCGTTTTACGGCCAATCCGCGCGTTTAAACAGTCTTAATTGACACGTGGCGGCAGATGGACAGTTTTTAAAGACGTGACACACTTGTGGGGACTCTGAAGCTTCTATTTATTAATTGCCGCGAGACAATGTAGCATCTGCCGCTTTTCAACAGTGATGCAATGTGAGATTTCAGACAGAGCGTCACAACAGATACGTTACATTACACCTTATTTCATGTCTACATAAAGACCAAGCAGTTCGATTCTTAGCCTAATAATAAAAAAGCAGCTAGTTGCATGCATTTTTATGCTAACTAGCTTCTTTTAGCTTGCTGTCTTTTTTTTTTACTTCTGAAATGCATTTTGTGAGCATAAGTCAAGTCAAGAAGCTTTTATTGTCATTTCTTCCCTATGTATCACACAGTACACAGTAAAATGAGACAACGTTCCTCCAGAACGCTGGTGCCTCATACAACAACATAGAGCTACATTACACAACATAAAGCTACATAACAGGACACAGAGATAAGAACTAAAGTAAGTGTCATCACCACATAAAGTGCAACAGTGCAGACAGACAACACAAGACAAT